>NC_081557.1:50315905-50579731 GCF_022355385.1 Mustela nigripes | reverse complement strand
AGTAGATGGAGAGGCAGGCAGAGAGAGAGAGAGAGAGAGAGGGAAGCAGGCTCCCTGCTGAGCAGAGAGCCCAATACGGGACTCAGTCCCAGGACCCCGAGATCATGACCTGAGCCGAAGGCAGCGGCTTAACCCACTGAGCCACCCAGGCGCCCCTCTTTTCCCATTTCATTGATTTCTGCTCCTAACTTGATTTCTGTCCTACTCACATGAGTTTAATTTGTTCCTCTCTTTCTAGTTTCCTAAATAATCTAAATAGTGTAGTTTTAGATTATTGATTTAGACCTTTTTCTTCTTAATATAAATATGTAAAGCCATAAACTTTTTCTGTAGGCACTGTTTTAGCTGCATCCTACAAATGATTTGTGTTTTTATTTTCATTCTATTCAACTTTTTAAATTCTTGTTGTGATTTCTTCTTTTACCCATGGATTATTTAGATAAGTGAAATGCTTCATTTCCAAATATATGGAGATCTTCTAGATGTCTTATACTTACTATTTTACTTTAATCCTGTTGTGGTCAGATAACATAACCTGTAAGATTTCATTCTTCTGACATCTATTGAAACTTGTTTTATGTCCCATCCTATATTCTGTCTTGGTGAATGTTCTGTGTGCGCTTAGAAAAAATGTGTCTTGTGCAGTTTTAAGTAATAGTGTTCTATAAATACCAATTAAGGTGGTTGGTAGTATAACTCAGATCATTTCTATATTATTGTTTGTCTCTTTGTTCTACCAATTATCAAGAGCAGCATGTTAACATCCCCAATCATGACTGTGGATCTCTTTATTTCTCCCTTTAGTTCTGTCAGTTTTTGCTGCCTTTGTTTTGAAATTTTACCATCAGGCACATAAATATCTAGAATTTTTATATCTACCTGATGTGTTGATTCTTTTATTATTTTGACTTGTTTCCCTGTGCCTTGAACAAAATTTCTTGTCTTGATATCTGTCTTGTCTGATTTTAATGGATTATTTGTTCTTTGGGTGTTGAGATTGATAAGTTCTTTATAGATTTTGGAAACTAGCCCTTTATCTGATATATCATTTGCAAATATCTTCTCCCATCCTGTCAGAAGTCTTTTGGTTTTGTTGACTGTTTCCTTTGCCATGCAAAAGCTTTTGATCTTGATGAAGTCCCAGTAGTTCATTTTTGCCCTTGCTTCCCTTGCTTTTGGCGATATTTCTAGGAAGAAGTGGCTGTGGCTAAGGTCAAAGAGGTTGCTGCCTGTGTTCTCCTCAGGGATTTTGATGGATTCCTGTCTCACATTGAGGTCTTTCATCCATTTTGAGTCTATTTTTGTGTGTGATGTAAGGAAATGGTCCAGTTTCATTCTCCTGCACGTGGCTATCCAATTTTCCCAACACCGTTTGTTGAAGAGACTGTCTTTTTTCCATTGGACATTCTTTCCTGCTTTGTCGAAGATAGTTGGCCATAGAGTTGAGTGGTGTCCATTTCTGGGCTCTCTATTCTGTTACACTGATCTGTTTGTCTGTTTTTGTGCCAGTACCACACTGTCTTGATGATGACAGCTTTGTAATAGAGCTTGAAGTCTGCAATTGTGATGCCGCCAACTTTGGCTTTCTTTTTCAACATTCTTCTGGCTATTCGGGGTCTTTTCTGGTTCCATATAAATTTTAGTATTATTTATTCCATTTCTTTGAAAAAAAATTGATGGCATTTTGATAGGGATTGCATTAAATGTGTTAATTGCTCTAGGTAGCATAGACATTTTCACAATATTTGTTCTTCCACTCCATGAGCATGGAACATTTTTCCATTTCTTTGTGTCTTCCTCAATTTCTTTCATGAGTACTCCAAAGTTTTCTGAGTACAGATTCTTTGCCTCTTTGGTTAGGTCTCTTCCTAGGTATCTTGTGGTTTGGGGTGCAATTGTAAATGGGATTGACTCCTTAATTTCTCTTTCTTCTATCTTGCTGTTGGTGTATAGAAATGCATGCAACTGATTTCTCTGCATTGATTTTATAACCTTACATTTTACTGAATTCCTGTATGAGTTCCACCATTTTTTGGAGTGGAATCTTTGGGGTTTTCCACATAAAGAATCATATCATCTGCAAAAGAGTGAGAGTTTGACTTCTTCTTTGCTGATTCGGATGCCTTTTATTTCTTTTTGTTGTCTGATTGCTGCAGCCAGGACTTCTAGTACTATGTTGAATAGCCATGGTGATAGTGGACATCCCTGCTGTGTTCCTGACCTTACAGGAAAATCTCTCAGTTTTTCCCCATTGAAAATGATTTGCTGTGTGTTTTTCATAGGTAGCTTTTCATAGGTAGCTTTGATGATATTGAGGTATGTACCCTCTATCCCTATGCTTTGAGGAGTTTTGATCAAGAAAGGATGCTGTACTTTGTCAAATGTTTTTTCAGCATCTATTGAGAGTATCATATGGTTCTTGTTCTTTTATTAATGTATTGTGTCACACTGATTGATTTGCAGAAGTTGAACCAAGCTTGCAGCCCAGGAATAAATCCCACTTGGTCGTGGTGAATAATCCTTTTAATGTACTGTTGGATCCTGTTGGCTAGTATCTTGATGAGAATTTTTGCATCTGTGTTCATCAGGGATATTGGTCTGTAATTCTCTTTTTTGGTGGAGTCTTTGTCTGGTTTTGGGATCAAGGCAATGCTGGCTTCATAAAATGAGTTTGGAAGTTTTCCTTCTATTTCTATTTTTTGGAACAGTTTCAGGATAATGGAGATTAATTCTCCTTTAAATGTTTGGTAGAATTCCCCTGGGAAGCCATCTGGCCCTGAGCTCTTGTTTGTTGGGAGATTTTTGATGACTGCTTCAATTTTCTTATTGGTTATGGGTCTATTCAGGTCTATTTCTTCCTGGTTCAGTTTTGGTAGCTTATACATCTCTAGGAATGCATCCATTTCTTCCAGATTGTCTAATTTGTTCGCATATAGTTGCTCATATATGTTCTTATAATTGTTTGTATTTCTTTGGTGTTGGTTGTGATCTCTCCTCTTTCATTCATGATTTAATTAATTTGGGCCCTTTCTTTTTTCTTTTTTGATAAGTCTGGCCAGAGGTTTATCAATCTTATTAATTCTTTCAAAGAACTAGCTACTAGTTTCATTGATCTGTTCTATTGTTCTTTTGGTTTCTATTTCATTGATTTCTGCTCTGATGATTTCTTTTCTCCTCCTTGGTTTAGGCTTTTTTTTTGCTGTTTTTTTTCTCTTGCTCTTTTAGGCATAGGGTTAGGTTGCTGTTTGAGGCCTTTCTTATTTCTTGAGAAAGGCTTGTATTGCTATATACTTTCCTCTTAGGACCGCCTTTGCTGCATCCCAAAGATTTTGAACAGTTATGTTTTCTTTTCATTTCTTTTTTCCTTTTTTTTTCTTTCATTTGTTTCCATGAATTTTTTTTCAATTCTTCTTTAATTTCCTGGTTGACCCATTCATTCTTTAGTAGGATGCTCTTTAGCCTCCATGTATTTGAGTTCTTTCCAACTTTTCTCTTGTGATCAAAGCCTTGTGGTCTGTAAATATGCAGGGAATGATCCCAGTCTTTTGGTACTGGATGAGACCTGATTTATGACCCAGGATGTGATCTATTCTGGAGAATGTTCCATGTGCACTAGAGAAAAATGTGTGTTCTGTTGCTTTGGGATGGAATGTTCTGAATATATCTGTGATGTCCATCTCGTCCAGTGTGTCACTTAAAGCCTTTATTTCCTTGTTGATCTTTTGCTTAGATGATCTGTCCATTTCAGTGAAGGGGGTGTTAGAGTCCTCTACTGTTATTATATTATTGTTGATGTGTTTCTTTGATTTTGTTATTAATCGGCTTTATATAATTGACTGCTCCCATGTTAGGGGCATAGATATTTAAAACTGTTTGATCTTCTTATTGGACAGACCCTTTGAGTATGATATAGTGTCCATCCTCATCTCTTATTATCATCTTTGGTTTAAAATCTAATTTGTCTGATATAAGGATACCCCAGCTTCCTTTTGATCTCCAGGCTTCCTATCTTTCTGACAGTGGCAGGGGCTCTCCTCCTCCAGGCCTATGCCCCAGGGATGGCTTTCTCTTGTCTTGCTCCCTGGGTCCAGTCTTTTGTGTATAAGTGGCCATGAATTCTCCTTCTCTCTGCAGCTCTTGAGAATTCTCATCTCCTGCTCTAGTGCACACATAACCTTCAGCAGCTCATTAAAATGGTAGCTCATTTCTTTCTAGTTGCTTGTATGGCACTTACCATCTCTTCCTCCCATTTTCTGCCACACCTGAGCCAGTGTCCATGTCTCATCATCCCTTGGAGGTACCCACCTTTCCTTACATTTCAGTCCACCTGATTGACCTGAGACCTTAGCTCTCTGATAGATGCAAGAAAAGTTATGATGTTATAGGTTATTCTGTCTTTTTTCCTATTGTTAGGAGGGTAGTAATACACTCCATTTTCCTTTTTCTTTTTTTAAGGATTTTATTTATTTCAGAGAGAGCATGAGTGGGGGAGACAGGCCAAGGGAGAGGGAGGAGCAGACTTCCCTCTGAGCAGGGAGACTGACATAGGGCTCGATACTAGGACCCTGGGATTATGACCTGAGGGAAAGGCAGAGACTTAACCAGCTGAACCACCCAGACACCCCTACTCTCCATTTTTCTACATGTTTACTTGAGTTTTTAAATTACATTTTTCTTTATGATGGTTATCACCTAATATATATATCTTTTTTCTTTATTATCAGTTGTCTACTGCCAGGATGTAGGTTTGAGAGTAGGATTTTGTTTTACTTATAACTATATCCTCATCGTCTGGAATAGAACCTGGTACATGATAGGTACCCAGTGAGTTTGTTTGATGAATGAATGATGTTTTGATCACATCAAGGAAAACTCATGCTACCTGTGTTGAAATTAACATTCCATTTATTAAAGTTACAAATTTTAAAACCTATTTTGTGTTCAAACAGAATTTAAATGTCTAGAATATCCTCTCAAATCTAATAAGTTTTGTGTCAAAAGTAAAGTAAATGAGGTGCCTGGGTGGCTATGTCAGTTGAGGGTCTGACTCTTGATTTTGGCTCAAGTTATGCTCTTATGGTCCTGAGATTGAGCCCATGTCAGGGCATGAAGCCTGCTTAGGATTCTCTATCTCAGGGCACCTGAGTGGCTCAGTTGGTTAGGTGTCTGACTTGTGATTTCAGCTCAGGTCATGCTCTGAGAGTCCTGGGATCAAGCCTTGCATTGGGATCTACACTTGGTGGGAAGTCTGCTTGAGGATTCTTCCTCCCCCGTCTCTCTGTCCCTTCCCCAGCTTGTACACATGCACATGCTCTCTCTCTCTCTCTCTCAAATAAATACATAAATCTCAAAAAGAAAACAAAAAAGAATATCTCCCTCTTCTTCTCCAACCCCCCTTGGCTGATAATGCTCATTCTCCCTCCCTCTCTCTTAAAAAAAAACAAAAAAAACAAAAAAAACAGGCAAAGTAATCACTTTCAGTCAACCTTTAACTAATATTTTCTTAGTTCATAAATTTGGTAGGTTAAATTGTATTTGCCTTAACCCAATGAAATTGGACAGAAATAGTAAATTGACATTGGATCCTGAATTTATTTTCAAGGGCATTCAGTTCACCTTATGGGGATAGGCTAGCCCAATGGCCACATTTTCCTCACTATATCATCCAGAATCCCAAGCCCATATCTTTCAGCTGGGACTTAATTTCACAGAAAATGACATCCATGCCATGGATATCTTTCAACTTTCTATCAGTTTTAATTGTAACTTTCTTCAGCTTTTTAGTCACTTGATTTGGATGGATGGAATTTTGCATCCTGACAAATTTAATTTTCCCTCCCTCATTTTGTTGTCACTGCTTCTTGACCACCAGATTTGCATATGAGAGACTCTGCACTCTCTTTAACCACTCTCTTTAACCTCTCTTTAACCAAATATAGTTATTTACCATATTATACTTCTTTGTAGATTCTTCCTTCTTCCCTAGAGTCTAGATAAGAAGTCAGCAAGTGTTTTCTATAATGGGCCGGATAAATCCATTACTCCGTCACAGCTACTCAGCTTTGCCTTGTAGCACAAAGGGGAACATGTAAATGGATGAGCAGGGCAATGTTCTGACGAAGCTTTATTAAACAGATGGAGGGATGGATTTGGCCCACAGACATTAGCAACTGACCTTGGGTTTTGTATAGCCTTCAAGCTAAGGCTTTGATTTGTAAGTGGTTGAAAAAATCAAAAGAAGGATACTACTTCATGACACTTTAAAATTATATGAAATACAAATTTCAGACTCCATATCTAAAGTTTTGTTGGAAAAGAGCCATCACACTTAACAATATGAATTGTCTTGTGTTACAACACAGACCGTATGGCCAGTAAAGCCTTAAATATTTACTCCCTGGTCCTTGACAGAAAAGGTAGGCCAAGTCGTGGTCTCGATGACCAAATTTAGAGTTGCTCAGAGGCCAAGCCTGGTCCCTCTCCTCTCACTCTGGACTCTCCCAGTAGGGATGGCTTCATATACCCACTGTCCCATGAACTGTGGCTCACAAAGTTATAATTCCAACACAGAACCCTCCTGTGTACTCCAGACCAGTATATGCACTGCCTACCTGAATCTCTACTGGAAAGTACATGTATCCAAAGTGAATTAATGATCTCCCATATCTTAAAGAAGAGCACATGGTTTACTCACACCAAAATCTGGCTGTTGTCCTAAATGTTTCTCTCTCCTTTACATCTTTCCTCGCCATGCATATCTAATCTGTGACCAAATCTTGTCATATTTAGGTCCTCCTACTTCTACAAATTTATGTAATAGGTCCCCAGGGACCAAGATCTTTCTAGCTTTGATCTGCCCTCAACTTACATCTCTAGCCTCATTTTCTTTCTGCTGTTAATCAAAGTGGCCTTCCTTCGTCCTTCCAGCTGGCTTTCCTACTCCTCGCTGTGAGGGCCTTTACGCATGGTTCTCTGTGTCGGGCACTTCCTCTCTGCAGTAGGCGGAGCATGCACCGTTAGCTGCTGCCATACACCTTAAATTCCCCCACGACCTCCTGAGTAGGAGTCTATTTCTTGATTTCATAGAATCTACTATGAGAATTCCAGGTGGGCTGGTGGCCTCACACATGATCTCCCAGAGACCCAGGTCCCTTCTGGCTGTGTCTTTGTCATCCTTCATTCCTGAAGGGGATTTTATTGGCTCCTTTGTGTCTGGCAGACTGATTGCTGAGTAGGGGAGGGGGTAAGAAAGGTAGAGGGTCACACATGAGGTTTCAAATGGGCTGTGCCCAGAAATTATCCCTTCCACCCTGGTTGCATATGACGTGAGTCATACCAGCACATCTAGCTGCATGGAGGCACGAAGATCATGTCGCTGTGTGCTCAGAAAGTAGAGGGAACGGTTTTGGTTAATATCGAGGTTTCTGTGGTGCATACTCTGTCCCTACCTCCTCCTTAGCATTCAAATCTCAGGGAAGCCTTCCCTCTCTCCCTGCCTGGACCAGATCACCCTGGGACTTGACACGTCCTCTCTTACAGCGCTCATCACAGCTGCTGAGCTCTTGTGCTTCCGGTTACTACTTTGGTGCCTGTTTCCCCACAGGCAGTGCTCCCTGAGGACAGGAGTTCTAGCTGTTTTGCTCATTTCATGTTGGCATTCACTAATATTTATTTATTGAATGAACACAAAGGAATAAGAATGGATAGATTCATTGCCCAGTGGACATCTAGTGCTACCCACTGGGGCTCCAGAGGAAGCCAAACTGAAGGGCCCTCCCTCTCACAGTCCTCAGGTCTTGTTGCCTTCCACGGGTCCAGAGTCTGACCCAGTGACTTTCAGGGTGCATCTGAAAGGCCACTGATCCACTCTTTGCCCCTCTTATTGTGTTCTGTTGCTAA
This sequence comes from Mustela nigripes, assembly GCF_022355385.1. NCBI lineage: Eukaryota > Metazoa > Chordata > Mammalia > Carnivora > Mustelidae > Mustela > Mustela nigripes. The sequence goes on along the minus strand of NC_081557.1, from coordinate 50,571,832 downwards.
AAGACACCCTTCCCAGGGATGTTCCAACCACTCTGCTCAGCAAGGATTAGGTATTTTTCACCCTTCAGAAGCTGGCCACAAGAGGGTAGAGCAGCCTCTGGGCCCAGACAGCTGGGAGGTCTTATCATTGGCTCGGCTTTTCCCTTAGATGAATGGGTCCCCCCTGTCCTGCCCTCTGTCTTTCCCCAGCTTAGTGTCCAGGACAGGTCTTAAAAAAAGAGACCACCAGGAATGCTGTTGACAGACTGTTGGGGTGTGTAGAGGTTGCATTGAGGAAGGTGAAGTGTCAGACAAAGAGTATCCCGAAGTCAAAATCAATGCCTGGCCATACTTCCAGACTCCTTGTGCTTATTCTCATTTTGTCACCAACATCTCCATTCCTTGGTCTGGGCTACATTTCCAGTGTGGAGAAGAGAAAAGAATTCTTAACTTTTAAACGTGAAATAGTGATGTGGAATTTCAGACAGGATCCTGATCCTGTGGGTGTGAACAGGTGAAACCACAGGAGCAGACCATGCCCAGCCCTGAGGTCTGGCACAGCAGCCTCACGTCCCCGGCCCCACCCCTGCCCTAGCAAGCACGTAGCCCCACAGTATGGGACCTGGCAGCCCTTGGGCAGAAGTGGGGCAGCTTTGACCCGAAGCTTTTCCCTGTCTTCCTTATAGATCGCCAAGGAGGATGCCATCCTGCCAGTAGCTCTTTTCCCGTCTCTCTGCGAACTCATCTTTCATAATAACCCTCTGGTGTCCCATACACGAGGTATGGTGCCTGCAAACCTGCGCCCCCATCCCGGTGCCCAGGGGCAGTCTGGGCACCCTCAACCCCACCTCTTTGAGGCTGAGTCCTGGGCTTGTCTGTGCATCATGGTGGACATGGGTGGACATTCATCTGGGAATGGAGAGAATCACAGACGTTGCTAAGCACTTCTGTACCAGCTTACCTGACAGCAACCCTGTGAGGCAGGTGTCATTGTCCCCGTGCCCAGTGAAGGATGCTGAAGTCCAGGAAGGTTCATGATCTACCCAAAGCCTCACAGCAAGAATGAGGCAAAGCTAGATCCTGCATGAGATCTTGGAGTAACACCTGGCTTTGTAGAACAGGTCTATTGTGACCTCATTTCCTACTTCCCATCTGGGGAGGGGCCTGCAGGGGAGGCATGGCTGAGCAGGGGAGGGGGTAAGAAAGTAGAGGGTCATGCAGGAGGTTTCAAGCAGCTGTGTCCAGAAGTAGGTGTTGCATCGTGGGTGCAGTGGGTGCTGCCACTAGCGCTATACCTTGGAGGCACCTTAGAATCCTGGGTCCTAGAGTGACACCAGCAGAGTTCTTACCCTTGCTTTGAACTATCCTTGTTGCCGTGGGCAAATTTCTTAACGTCTCTGTGCCTCGGTTTCCTCACTTATTGAATGGGAATAATACAGGTACCTACCTCCCAGGGTTGGTGTGAGAATGATGTAAGTTAATACAGGTCTGGCAGTTGGAACAGCGCTGGGCGCATAGTAAGCCCCCAGTAAATATCCACTAATAGTAATCTTCCCCGTCATGGCTCCAGGGGTCCCTCCACTGCTGAAAAGCTTCCTCCAGGAGCGGCTGGGGATCCACTTGATTCGCAAGAAGATAGTAAAGGCTAAGCATCATATTTTGATGCCTCGGAAGGTCTCGAGGAAGGTAAGGCCTCCAGGGCAGGACTGCCAAGGCCGGAGGAAGTGGAGCCCATTTTACTGCGTGTGAACTGATCTTTCCCACTCATCATGGATTCCTTCTGTTGGGTCTGTAGTATTGGCTTTGTCTTCTGCTTTGTGTGTCTGTTACACACAGATACACACAGAAGGAGGACAAGACAGTCAGAGGGACCCAGTTGTCAGAGTAGGGAGAAGCTGTGAAGGTCATGGAATCTTGCTTCCAATTTTGACAGAGAAACTGAGGCCCTGAGAAAGAGCTGTGGAGAAGTAGGGGAGAAATTGGTCTGAAGACCCAGGGATGAGCCTGGCTTCATCACTTTGCACAGCTGCCCAAACTTGGGCAAGAGCTTAACTCTCTGAGCTTCAGCTTCTCAACTCCAAGCCTCCCTGAGGTGCTGAGAGGACTGGATGAAGCAGCAGATGCAAAAATATGTTATAATCTCCCAAATCTGCCCCTATGCAAGTTCTAACCACCTGTGGGAATCGTGAATGGCTGCACCAGGCCTAGAATACATATCTCTTACACATAAAGAAGCATTTCCCTATGTTGAGAGCACTTTGCTCCCCCAAACCAAACCCAACCAGTGGTCTTAGCCTTCTGGGATGCTGTAAAGTAAGTCACATCTCTCCTTCATTAGAAGGATTGCAGAAATTTCTGTGAAATGCTTTTCCTTCCTGAACTTTAGCCTTTCCATGACTAAAAGCTAGACTGGGCATTGCTGATCACAAAAGTTATCAGTAAATACAGTTACTTCCTCTTGACTCCCTCTGCAGCCTGTCACTGTCTAGCCAAACTCTAGTTTTGGAGCCCTTAGAGGACCAGAGTAGAATTAAAAGCCGGAAATAGACAGGAGTTCAAAAGGTTTCCATCATCTTCCCCTTGTTTGTTGCCTCCTCTAAGGACTGGACTGTCTCTTTCCCATCAGCCAGCTTGAGAGGGGCACAATCAGAGTTAGGCAGATGCTAAGTACAGAATCCTCTCTCCCAGGATGGTGGGCTTTTGCTAGTTAAAGAAGCTGAGAATTTCAACAGGAAAGAAGTTATCGTCTTGGTTCTGAACCCTGAGAGAGATTTGCCATATGAAACTTCATTTAAGGTGTAGGCACCAGCATCCTGAAAGGGGCCTGGTGCTGCTTCCTTCCAGAAGGGACAGGACCATCTCCTCCAGGTCTTACTAGGAGTCTCTGAGGAAAGTCAAGGGCACCATGTTAAAACTCCAACAAAAGAAGACTGTTGAGAGCCAGAGGAATAGGACCGGGGATGTAGAATGAGGCAGAAATCAGATACCGGCTCTGCCACCAAATAATTCTGTGACCTTGGACAAGTCATCTCTCTGAGCCCTCGCTTCCACTTTGATAAAATAAAGAGAATTATTTATAATTATAAATATTTAATATTTTTCATAAAATAAGAATTATTTCCTGGGTAGTTTGAGGTGTAAATCAAGCAACATCTGCCATGTACAGGGCACATTGTAGATGCCCAGTTAGTGGGATTTGGCTCCCTCCCTCTCCTATGAGCCCTCGTCTAGTACCCTGGTCACAGTACCACTGCCTTAGTCTGGTGAGGTCCAGGAAGAGAGATTCTGATTAGGAAGCTAACAGTCCAACATTTCTCCCGTGACAGGTGAAAACCCAAGTCCCAAAGGTGCCAAAGCAGCCTCTACTTCTCCATCATCTCCCTGTGACCGCAGTCCCATCTCCCTCAAAGGAGATCCCAGAGTCTGAGGCAGGGCTGACTAAAGAGCTGTCTGCGGCCGGCAGTCCTCTGGAGTCACAGATACCTGTTGAGGCCGTGGAGGGCCTCTCCCTGTCCCACCGGACCTTCGTGCCCCTACCTCCCATCTGCTCCGATTCCACCGTGCACAGTGAAGAGACCATGTCCCACCACAGTGACAGACCCAGCCGCCTCAGCCCAGAGCACCTATCAGACGAGGACACCAAGAGCATGGAGTCCATATTCTTGACCCAGGTGCCTGGTTCTCCTTCCTCTGCCTTGTTCCTAGCTCCCGGAGGCTCCTGTATGACCTTGGCATAGCTGGCTTGCCGTAGGCAGCCAGAAGTGAGCCCAAGACAGGTCTGGAAACCAGAAGGAATCACCCCTGGCAGGCCTGCAAGCCCCTCTGGGAGCTCCACTGAGCCAAGGCTACTGGTGGGGGGTTACCCCCAGAGAGAGTTCATGGTCCTGTGGCACAGACAGCATCTGGGGCCTGGTTGGGACACGGTTCCGACCAGTTTTTCAGAAGAGCTTGACACTGCCTCAACCTGTCTGTATAAGGTCACATCACTTCTCCCATCCAAGTACTAACCAGGCCCAACCCTGCTTAGCTTCCGAGATCAGACGAGATCGGGTGCGTTCAGGGTGGTATGGCCGTAGACAGGTCACATCACTTCTGATGCTGCCTCTGAATCCTGGGAATACAGATGGCTGAGATGAAGGTCCTGCCCTTGAGCTATCCTCAGCCTGCTGGGGGAGTGCAGGAACAATGCTTGCAGTCAGGGCTGAGACTAAGGGAAACCCAGGTGCTGGGAACCTGGAGTAAAGCAGGATCCTCTGCCCAGACCAGGAGGGCTCCTGAAAGAGGTTCTGATGAGCTGAGCTTTGCAGGCTGAGTAGACAGTGACAAGGTGAAAAGGTGGGCAGGAGGGCATCCTGGGCAGAGCAAATAGCATGAAGCAGGCTACAGAGGACAGAAAGTGGCAGGTGCAGAAACCACAAATGGTTCAGTGTCTGGGGAGCAGGGTGACACTTAGGAAAAGGGAAATAGGAAGCTGGAGGAGCTGGCAGGATCCCTTGAGTGTTACTATACCACTGCCTTTCCTCAGCTCCCTACCTGCCATCTCACCCCTCCAATCTGCCAGATCTTTCCAAGATACACACGCATACATCTACGTCTGACTCCATCCATCTCTTATTCCACAAGTGACTTACAGTGACATACATATTTATATGATATAAAACTATCTTTATGAACTATAGCTGAACCTTTTAGAACAAAGCAGAGTGTAAATAAATATTTTAAAACGAGCTTGAAAAAAATGAGCTTGCTAAAGTTGGATGAAAGGAAAATACGGACAGGAAAGGAAGTAAGGTCTCACTCACTCTGACCTGCTCATCTGCCCTGCTGCTCTGGGAACAGAGGTGTATTGCCAAAATGCAATTCTGGGCTTCCTAGGAGCCAAAGGAATACAGTCAACTGTGAATCACTGTGATGGGAAAAGTCTTTTCTCCCCTTGCTGAATTGCCAAGGCTATGACCTCCAGCACAGAGTGGAACAGAAGCAGAAAGAGCAGACATGTCTTACTCCTGACCACAGGGAGAAAGCTTTCAGTCTTTCACCATCAATTCTGATGTTAGTTGTGGGTTTTTCATAAATAACCTTTTTTGTGTTGAGGAAGTTTCTATTCCTAGTTTGTTGAGTGGGCTTTTTGTTTTTGTTTTTGTTTTGTTTTGTTTTTTTGGGTTTTGTCACAGAGATGTTAGATTTTGCCAAATGCTTTTTCTGTGTGTACTGAAACAATCATGTAGTTTTTGTCCTTTATCTGTTGAAATAGTATATCACATTGATTGATTTCCAGATGTTTAATCAAGCTTGTCTACCTACGGTAAGTCCCACTTGATCATGATATATAATCCTTCTTACAGGTTGTTGATTTGGTTTGCTAATATTTTTTGAGGATTTTTGTGCTTACATTCATAGGGATATTGGTCTGTATTGTCCTTTTGTGATGTATTTCCTTAGTTTTGGCTTCAGGATAGTAACTCAGAGAATGAGCTAGGAGTGTTCCCCTTTCTAATTTTTGGAAAAGTTCATGAAGGATTGGTGTTAATTCTATAGATACTTAATAGAATTCACTGGTGAAGCTAACTGGCCCTTGGCTTTTCCTTGGAAGAATTGTTAAAATCTCTACTTGGTACAGATCTGTTCAGACATTCTGTTTATTCTTAGCCACAAGTTTTCGTGTAGGGTATAAACAACATCCCTACATATGAAACCCAGTCTCAGCAGTATGTCTCTTATAAAACTATTAAGGTAAGCTAAAAATATGAGTGCAGACAGTGGTCACTCACCCCCTTAAAACTCCTCTGCTGATTTTGCCATCTCCATGAGAATAAAGAAGATTCAAAAACAACCCAAAACCCTCAGGTTGGCTTTTTAAAGTCCTTACTGATCTGCAGCCTGTTTATTGCTCCAGTGGCCCCTTTCTTCATAGTACACCCCAAAGATACCAATTTGAAGGTCCCCCAGATCCACCTTGCCGGGACTTACATGGGTGGCTTGGTCGCTGCTCTTCATGGCCTGCAGCAGGCCTCTCTCCTCAGCACTTGTTGCCCACCCCTCTCCCCACGCCTGCGTGGGGACGGCCATCCCACTGCTTCAAGACTTCATGCAGGTTAAGACCTCACTTCCTCCAGGAGGCTTCCAGGCTTCGCAGGAGGGGTGAGGGCTTCCTGGGCCCACCCAGAACCTTTGTGCTCCTTTCTCCTCCAGTGCTTACCAAGGTGCACGATCACTGTCTTTCATGACTGCATCCTCTTACCCCAGTCTTGGTTCTTTCCCTTAACAGGGCCCAGCATGGGAACCTGCACAGAGCTCATGCTCAGACGTGTTAATGGAAGCTGGTTTTCTTTTGGACACAGGTGGGTGAGCTGCCTTCCTCCATCCTCCAGAGGGATGATTCAGCCATGAAGGAGGAAGAGCAAAGACCACCCCACACAGCACCCAGAGAGGTAAAGAGGGCTTGTCGGAAGCCCCCGACTGCCTCCCTCCCCAGCAAGTACCATGGCTACGAGGAGCTGCTGACAGCCAAGCCTGATCCAGCCTTTGTTGAGCCAAAGGGTACGTGAGGAAAATGGTTCCAAGCAGGGTCCCTCTCCACAGCCCAGAGCAAGTCAGGGCAAAGCCTCATTTCTAGACCAGGATGCTGCCCCTTGTCAAAGGGCTCCTGAAGGTATCCTGGTTTGGAGCCTCCCATATCAGGTCCCCTGGCCTGGGCCTGCATTGGATTTTGAGGCACCACAGGTGTTCTGAGATTCTAGCCAGTCTAGCCCCAGCTGCTCGCTCTGGTTGGAAAAGTGTCTCCGGGAGGTTTTTGGGAACAGATACCTAGACTGGTCGGATTCCTGAGCTCCTTCCCAGCCCAGCTAAGGCCCAAATGGGACATCCCCAATCCTCTCTCTGTGGTTTGAGGCAAGGGAGGCAGTGCTTCCTCTGAGCCCTTTATTTTAGACTGATGTGTTACCAGTGTTTGTGCTTTCAAAGGAACTTGCTGGCACTCAGCTGTGGTGTCATGGGAGTCCATCCCTGTAGTGGAACCCACTGTGTTTAGTGGGGTTATACTGGGGTCAGTTCTTTTCCCCTAGTGCACCCAGGGGACGAGTATTCACCGAATGAGTGATGGAGGTTCAGGCACTGCAGCAAATCAGAGAGAGATGTGTGTTCGTCTTGGGGCCTCTGAAATCCTTGCACCCAGGGCTGCTGTGACAGCGGGGAATGATGAAACTGGAGGAGGCATCCAGCAGATGGAGGAGGAGTACCTTGCCCAACCCTCACCTTTTTGCCTTAGGAATCCAGAAGAACACACAGGCCCTGCAGCGCATGCTGAAGTACCCGCTGCTGTGCCACTCCTCCAAGCCCAGGCTGGACACACTTCAGAAACGTTACGTGCCCAAGAAGAAGCGGGTATACGGGTCCCCCCCATGGTGGCTGTCACCTCCCCACCTTCTCAGGGCCATGCTTTCCCAGTTTCCCCAAGTGCTCCCCTGCTTATTGCTGCGTCTGTATGAGGAGTGGAGGCTGTTGGAGGCTGAGCACCGACCTGTGGTGACCGGCTCCTCTTACCTTGTGTCAGGCCCAGAGGATCCCTGTTCCACCGCCACGGAAGACTCGAGCCCAGCTGCTGGATGATCTCTTCATTCGCATGCGGGATCCCCGGAACATTACAGAGGCTCCACTAGGTACAGCTCTGCCCATCCCCCACCCCCATCCTCAGCAGCCAGAACCCGAGATCGAGACATTCGCTTACCTGCTGGGAGGAGGCCCAGGGCCCTTGGCTTCTGCCCCAGCCCTGTCTGGTGTGCAGATGGAGAAGAAGCTAAGGCCTGCCTGGAGGGAGGCAGGGTGTTGCCTAGACTCATACAGCACGTTACAGACCAGAACTAAGGCTTGAGGTAGCATCAGGAGGGGACACCACTGGCTTCTTACTGCCCTGAGCTGGGGAGGCCATTCTCAGTCCCCATAGCATCTTCTTTTCACTCCATCCCACTTTCACTGGGTTTGGGGGGGGGGTGCTCTGGACGCAGACCGCACTGCTTTGGGCTAGGGGGAAACCAGAGCAAGTTTGGTGCCCCTCGGGCCTCTTTCCCTGCAGGAGCTGTCCTGCGCCAGCAGACTGAGAGGCGGCTGGTGAACCAGAAACAATACCTGGAGGCCAAGCGGCTGCTGAAGGAGTTCCAGGCCCGCTACAGGCAGCTGGTGCGCTGCTCACTGCGTACAGTGTTCAGGGCTGCAGCGCCACCCCCGGGCCGCCCAGCACTGAGTGAGGGCCAGCCTAGGTTTGGCCGCTTCCTTGAGTTCATGGATGAGTTCTGCCAGGGGCCCACGGCCAGCGACTCGAAAGGCTAAGGGCTGTGCACGGGGCCATGCGCACTCCCCGGCCTGTGCCTGACGCCCTCCCAGGGCTCTGTGCCCTGGACCACACCTTGGGGCTGGGTGTGCCAGGTGCAGGCCTCAGATCTTGGCCTGGCCTTGCTTGCTGGCCGCAGAGAGTGGGGAACTGGTCAGGACCTCCCCTCCCCGGGCTGGGCAGGACCCAGCCCCTGGCCAAGCAGCAATAAAGAGTAGGTGCATATAGAGCAAGGTAGCCTGTGTGTTTTCTTGTAGTTTGGGCCTGGCTGCCAAGCTAGAGAAGGATCCCGGCTATGCGTATCCTTCGGGAAACCTGAGTCACACCTGCCCAACAGAGCTGTGATGAGCACTGGCATGAAAACAAGTGGGTTGATGGAACAGAAAAGCAGCACAGACTAAAGCTCAGAGAAGTGAACTAATCCATCCACAGCCAACAAAGCATACATGCTTTGGGGGCAGGGGGCAAAACTGAGGTCACCAGGTCCCTGAAAAGCAGCTTTATTTTGTTGGGCAGCTTTGTCCATGATGAGGGCAAATGGAGAGGAGGGAGAAGAGAGCATCAGGAATTCCCTTACCAGATGGCCATGGCCATGGCCAGAGTTGGGACAGGCCGAGGGGAAGGCTTGCATGGTTTCCTAAGGTCCTCTAATCCTGGACACCAGCTGCGGTCCCATATGTGAACGCTGGGGCACGGGAACGGATCCTGGGGCTATGCAAGTCCAGCCTGGGCTCACAGGTAACCTGATTCCGGCCAACGCAGCCTGTGGGGTTGCCCCATTTTTGTGAGTCTCCCAAGAGTCAGCACCTGCTACAGAGCTGGATCTAGAGAAGCCAGTGGGACTGACCACAGCCAACTGTGGTCATAGCAGACACACTCATCTATGTACCTGTGAGTCACACACATAGCCACCTGTGGCACAGGCACCCGGACGGATAGGTGTGGTACAGGCTCACCCCACAGTGGCATTTGCAGGCAGGGTGTGTTGCTGACTCGCCACTTGGATCTCCTGGGGCCCCAAACCACCCTTCCCCTATAGCCTTAGGAAGGAGAAACCACCCCAGGGGTGACCCTGCAAGCCCTGCTGGGCTCCAGTGCTAGAGAACTAGATTGCTCCTTTCAGCTAGAAATACTTACCAACCATAGGCTCTCCAGCCTACAAGTCTCTTGGGAACATCCTATCCCAGCCTCAAGACCTGAAGCTTCCTGCAGTCCCTGGAGTAGATCATTCAGCTCCAGCTTGCACCCCTGGACAGGGAACTTATTCCCTCCAAAGGCTGTCCCTTTTTTTGTTGGCAAAGCTACCAGACAGTTCTAGCTACTGGGCTGACCTGTCTGCCTAAGTCCCTCGGGATATCTAGCACTGCTACTGGCTTGGGAGTGTGTCAGCTCCCTCTGCCCAGCCAGGCCAGAGCCCTCACCAATGTGAGAACATCCTGGAGAGGCTACACCTGTCTGGGCTAAACGCTCTTCGACTCAGTTATTCCACATAGGATACCATGTAAGTAAGTTGGTTGCCTCTCCTAGTGCCTGTTTGAAGTATGCGAGGTGGGGTTTCCGTCTACTAGTCACCCTCCCACGCAGGCAAATTGCTGCATCTCTGGAAGCCGTATTATCGTTTACCAATTGTGTCCATTCTTTTCTGTCTCCAGAGTGATCTGGACTGAATCACATCACCAGGGTTCCATGTATTAACTCTCTTACTTGCTGTAGGATAAAGGGCAGGTTGCCATCTCCTTACTGCGCACGGGAGAAGAATGAGGCACAAACAAATCAGCTGCAAGGGAGTGGGAGCGGGGGCGCTGGTAGAAAAGCCTATGTCGCTGCTCCCTTCTCTCATAATTGACCTGTGTCTGCCTCATTCTTCTGTGCGCCGTCAGGGGGCGGTCGCAGGTCATTTAACCTTACCTACAGTGACAGTGGGGTTTGCAATCTCTGTGGGTCCTTCTGGTGTTAAAAATGTACTTTGAGGGCTCTTGAGCGAGCAGTGAAATCTGCTTGTTTTCCTGAGTTTTGTCGTTTTTTGAAGAGACCTGAATTGGTCCACACCTGACTAGAATTGTCAGCCTCTGACTAGAATTGTCAAAGGAGCAGGAATTAATAACTATTTGGGGAAGCCTTTCGGGCGGCATCCGCCCTCCCTGCTGCCAGCAGTTACTTACTCTCACAGAACATCTGCACTAGAAGCTTCGACGCCCTGGGCTGCTTTCACCCAGCACCCCCTTCCTCCTCCATAAGCAGATGGGAAGCTTGCTGCCACACTCTTCTGAGCCTTCCACAGCCCTCTAACAAGGGCAAACCAGAAGAAATAATTTCTCCCACCACTAATTCTCCAAAACTAGGTAGGGCCATCCTGTTCTCCTAGCCACTCATCCAAGATGCCGGTAACTCCTTGGGAGCTGGATGTGGCCACAGGAGAGAGAACAGAGAACTTAGACGCAGACTGTGTCTCACGATGCTTGGTGCTGCAAGATACCTCCCACCCCTACGGTGGGTGCAGAGGGAAGATTCTGGTCTCTCTCCCCTTGGCAAGCCCAACCCAGAAAGCAATGCAACCTTAGAGTTAGTCGAGAACAGAGAGGGAGGGCACCACCCTGAATTGACTCAGTCCAGGCAACAGGAAAAGCAATCGGTGACTTGGAGTTGGAGGACCCAACTTTCAAGCTATGTCAGGGCCAGAGTTTCCCTCCCATCTGTAAATGAACCCCCCCCCCCCCGCCACCCACCACACCAGGCTAGCATGAGTGAGCTGTGTAGAACACTTTCTGTTACTTTAGAGGTCAAGGGACAATCCTATTCTGTTCATATACCTCCAAGCAGCTGCCTTATTTCTTGCAAATCATTTTAAAAACTGTCTTTTGGAAGAGTCTTGGGCCAGATTTCAAAAGTCCCTTAAGTTCTGCTTCACCACATACAGCATGTCCTACATTAGTCCTTCAAACTGGTTTTACACGTTTAGATGGGACAGCAATACATTTGTTCTGTTTGATGAGAAATGGACACCAAGGGGATTCTGATGAATTCCTGAGCATTACTTCCAAAGCTGGTATTTTTAAAATCAGACGTTCTGAGTATAATAGCCCCAATATGCAAGGACAGTCTCGCCCTGTACATCTGTTCTTTACTCAAGACTCTTGTGCCTTCATTAGGAGTAAGACTGGTTGAATAGACCATTCTTAACTTAGACCTCAGACACACAGCACACCATGGAAACCCAATCTTGCCTCCTAATTTCTCCCATCATTCTGAATGCCAAAGCAAGGCGTTCCAAAGTGGAGCATCTCCCAGAGCAAAGACAGCTCCAAAAATCAAACACCTAGTCTAAGCTTAGCCCAGATTTGCCTGTGATTGCGCTCTATAGAAGTTAAGACTTTTGACGAGAAAGAGAATATTCGCTTTCATGAGTTTCTTTTACTGTGTTTTCAACGTGGGCTTCTCCTTGAGCAGGCAAACATACACTGAAGTATGCACTTTGGTACTGTTTAAATAACCACATCATCCTGTTTGATTCTGTGCCATTTCTTTGTTGGCAGCAGCATCCCTGACAGGGCCTGCCCTGTTCTGGGTCTTTCTTTGTCAAGATGCTATTTGTGATAAGTCCACAAGGGTCCAGGCCCCGTGTCCAATTCTAATGTACACAGTAGGTTGGAAACCACATACATCCCATTTTCTGTTCCTAAGTGGGAAGAAGAAAGGCCCTACAACTGTGTGTGTACAGACTGAGAGTAAAACAGCACATGGGGAGAAACAACAAAAACAAAACCATTAGGTGGCATTGAAGATAATTTCCCCTGGGTAGTTCTCCATTCTCTCCTTAGGAATTTAAGGCCAAGGACTAGACCTACTGACAGAGGGGCCCTGCTCCCACTGGTGGCATAGTTGGAGGGTAGACAGGGCCACCCAGGGAGACTCAGCTGCCCTCCAGACCCAGAACCCAAAAACTACTCTTGAGCTCTAACAGCTTCATCTTTGAGGAATGCATTGCCTGTTTTTACACTTATTAAATGAGAAAAAAAATGAACAAGCCTGGCCTTCACTCGGTTTTGTCCAACTAGTTGATAGAAGACCCCAGAAAGGATAGAGAGGAAGCCTGCCACTCTTATTAACAAGAATTAAGGAAGCATTTACTCACAAATCAAAGTGTGTAAATATTTTTCTTAGGAAGAATAAAAATACTGGTAATACATCGAACAATGTGCACATTCAGTCTTGGCACTTTTTTTTTTCAATTTAACCAATCTAAGCTGATCATAACCTCTGCTTATGTCCCTTTTCTCTGTAGAACAATCTTTTTCTGAAAATTACAGTGGATAACAATCATGTACAGATGCAACTTCTGTATCTTTGGTGGAAAAGCTATTCAGCAACAGCTTTCCCTAGAATCCTGACCCCCCCCATACCTGCTTTGTCACTGATTCACAAGAATTTATAAGCAACTATGCTTGCTTCTAAAAACCAGGCCAAAAGACCACTCTATGGGAAAAGGCTGGTTGAGGAAGGTAAGTTCCTAAGGAGTTCTTGATTTTTCAAAGAAAAATGAAGGGCTGGCTGGGTTTTAACCCTTGGTTAAAATGAGGACTAGTCCAATCAAAATATATAACTTCCCAAGATTCCATATTCACATTAGTCACCTCGTGGGGTTTTCTCTATCTGGGTGTGTGTTCAGGAGATATAGGTATATTTTAATTCTAACTGAAAAATTTTAGAAGCAAAAGCTATTAAAAAGCCTGTATCATTTGGGTGTCCTCCTCATTAGCAAATTGTGTGTGTGTGTAATTTAAACGGACTATTTACTTAGATCCTAGAAAACTAAAATATAAAATAGGGCATAGCACAGTGGGCCTCATCTTCCGTATTTCTTAGGGAAAAGGGGCAGCAGGTGGGCAAGTTTGATCTGAATGACTTCCATGCCCTTTCCAGCCATAGCATTTTAGGATTATAATCCAGCTTTCAATTTTTCTTTCCTTCCTCCCCCACTGGTTTTCCATCTCAATGAAAAGTCAGGCAGGAAAAAGGAAAACGAATCCAAAGTTGCTGCCAGCTGTGGTGAGAGGTCTGGTTGGGAAAGAGGTGAGCAGGTCGGTGAGTTGGGATGTCAGCCTCCTCTGACCCTGTCAGTGATCCCTACCCTGCCTCACTTCCTGGCACTTGTGCAAAAGAGATTACTGTCCTGTGTCACTGGAGAAGAAAATTCATTCTCCTCTGGTAAAATTACTTAGGAAATGGAAAGCAATGTTGCAATTAAATTCAGAAATATTGTTAGGGGCTGGGGGGCAGGTCTAAAATGTTCAAGGCAGTCTGCTGGATGCTGGACAGCATCTTAAATGGGGCCATCCAAGATGGTCACTATGAAGAAGTGCTCTTTCAATGACCATGAACAAACTCCAGCCACCTAGACATTCAAATACATTCCATTAGAGACTGAGCTCAAGAGCAGGGACTGTCCCTTCCATCCTGTATCTCCACGACCCAGTATAGGGTTGGCACAAGTTCGAAACTCAGGAACGTCTGTCAAACGGAATAGAAAGGGCGAACAGCACAGCCTTTGGTCATCAGCTTCACCAGTCAAGCGCAGTGGCAGCTTCCCATCTTAGTTTGTCACTTTATACTCAGACAGCAATTAATTAAGCAGCTTTAATCTCTTAAGGGCATTTTTCTTTTAGGGAAAATGAGCAAAAACAAAAACAAAACCCTAAAAAACAATAAAATCAGAAGGCATTCATCACCAGTTCTTCCTCCAAACAAAAATCTAAAAAATTTAAAAAATAAGAAATGGAACCACTCACAAAAGGTTTTCCTGGGAAGCTTCAGCCAAGACGAATTAACCTTTTAAAAAGAGGCAATTATATGAAAGGGTCCAAGGGCTGGATGCTTAATCCTCTGACATGGATCCAGCAGACCCAGATGACTCCTTCCAGTAGATACAATCAACACATCACGAATATGCTGCCCACGGTCTTCCCCACTCTATGGGAAAGGGCTGAGAGCCCCCTTCTCAGGGCACCACATTTCTTGGATTTCCCATCAGAATGACCTTCATCCTCCAACCTCTCCTAACTTCCCTTTTAATAAAAACCAAACCACACCAAACAACACAGAATGCCTAAACACAAGGAGCAGAGCTTGTAGGACGTGGGAGATTTGTATGATGAATCCGATTCCAATGATTCATGAGACATGTTTGGTTTGTGAAATAGTGTCTTTCTCGTTCTCCCTCACCAACCCTCCTCATCACTCTGTTTTCCCTTCTTGTCTTTCTACAAATAATTCATATCAACAAGCAAACAAGCAAGCAACAGGACACAGACATTTTTCATAAGGAGAAAGTGTTCAGATTTTAGTTAAGTAGGGGAAGCATCTTAAAATACAGATAATACCTTAGTGGTTTTTTCCTCCTCCAAAGCCGAGCAGATGAGAGGTTAAGCCCTGTAACTCCTTAACCTAAACTGCTTTCCCTCCACAGCAAGGACTCCAGCTCAGCCGGAAGTCTGGACAACTGTCAGGCCCCCTCTGGACACAGCAGGAGGTGCAAGGGGCAAAGTCTGGAAGCTGGATCTAGCATTTGGAATACTCACTTCACAGGAGGGAGCTTTGCACTCAGCACCTGAACCTAAAATTCCTTGCTACTGCTATGTTACTTCTTAAAACAAAAGTATGACTTTGGGGAAATATTTAAAATATATATATCTTTTTCTATTAAAAATATTTATCTTTTTTTCCAGAACCAAAAATTAGTTCCAACTGAAACGTGTTTTTCAAATGAGTGAAGACATAGAAAAAAGGTGGTAAGTGGAAAAAGAAGTGTTTTTGCTACCACCGAGTGGACGAGCCCCCCAGGGGATGTTCGCTCAGGCCAATGAGCAGTTCTAGGAAATGGCAGGAGCTGAGGCTTTTTCTCTAAGGGTCTTTAGTGAGTCACCTCCCCCTTCCTCCGCAGACCAGCACCGGCTCTGCTATCCTGGGGACCGACCGTCCAGCAGCCTGTGGAGGCCTATGTTGCTGGCAGGGCCTGGAATCAAAGTGGTGCGCATATAGAGAAAGGCGGTGGACGCATGTTTTTTAAACACACATCTGCATGTGTGCACACACACAGACACACACAGAACACATACATTCAAGTGAGGGACACTCCCACCTAAGTAGTCACCAAGGAGGTTCCACATATCTCAATGATGACCAAAACACTCACATCATCTCTGGAACTTCTCTCTGGAAACTATTCATGAGCCGCAGGAAGAAATGGCTCCAACTGCTTGATGGCTAGACCTCGTCTGTAACTCCAAACAATTCTGACCAACCTTCTCTTCTAGAGGCTTCAAACAGCTTCTGACTAGTTTCAGACTTAAAATTCTCCCTCCTGTCACCACATAGCTGCCCTGAGAAGAGGGGGCAAAAATCTCCTGAGAGAAATCAAATGAAGGTGATACAGGAAATCTCTAGTCACCAGGGGAGTCACCATTCTGGATCTCCGTTTCTGCCTTAGTAAGAGGAAGAGGGTGGAAAAGGTGACCATTAAGGTCCCTTCCAATTCTAACATCTTAGAAGTCTGTATTTCTAGATGTTTCTAGATGCTGAGGACGGTTCCAGAAATGTTTTTGCCAATGGCAACATCATTGGAAATCTGTGCAGTCTCCTGCTGGAGCCACTCAAGGGGGACAACACATACTGGGATACAGAAGCTCTAAAACCTTCGTTAAATTGCCAGTCACATGACTTTATAGGAACAGCTCGTACATGCACAGGGAATGCCAGCCCGAGATTCCCTAAAATCATCTCTTAATCCCTATCCTCAATGAGCCCAGACGGGCAGAAGCACCAAGCACCACCAGGGATGCAAAAGACACATGGTGTCAGCTCCTAAGGAAAGTAAACCCCAAAGGTCCATGGGACTGAATTTACCAGCTGCATCCAGCCAGATACCTTGTTTCCACAGTATGGAGTTTCAGCATCACTCTTGCCTGACTTCTGGGCAAATTTGGGGGGATTTTAGATCAACATTGCAGATAACCCTTGGACATGTGGAGAGTAGTAACGAAGTTCAACTGTAGTTTGTCTCACAAGGTGGAATCCCCTCTACCCCCCGACCCCCGCCCAGAAAACAGAAAGCTGTAAAGTGGGGGGCTGGGCGGGCAGAGAAGGGTGGATATCTGCACAGTACTTTATAGCTCCCATCGATCTCAATTCTCTGCCTGTGGATCTTGCACAATCAGTACTCAAATGCTCGGTCAGCTTTCCCTAGGCTCCCCTGGCAGGTCCCTGGGTTGCTGTCCATTATGGCAACCTATCGAACGTGTTAGTGTGAAAAAATCTCTGGGATCTGCTGACAGGAGCCCCAGCAGTCAGCTGGGCTATGCCACTGAGTGAAGGACAGGACCTGAACGTCCGCCCTGCAGTTCCACCCTCAAAAATGGCACTGATCCCACTTACAGGTGAGGCTCCCAGGAAGACCAGACTGAATGATAACCGTGAATGTGGTCTGTCAACTACAGAGCATTAATCCAATGTTAGTTTTTACACGGGAAAGGTAAACTTTTGTAGTAGGGTAAACTCAACTGATTTCATTAGGTGTATTTACTTGCAGCACAGGTAAGGAAAAGGGGGAACATGATTTTTGGGGATCTGCCAAACAGCGACACTGCTCCACTTCTCTAAGAGGGAGGGAACTTTTTATCTGCAAGGCTGATTTAAAATAACACCCTGTTGGAAGAAGTCAGGAGATCTGTCCGTTTCAGAAGGTATCCCCTGCCTCCTCTACCATCTCTAACTCTGGCCCCTGTGCTCCCGCATCTCCTTGCAAGTGGGTGCTGCCAGACCTGGCCCAGAAGCCCTCAGGGCTGGGGGTCTCTTAGGGGTGAGGCGTGCTTCTGGCTTCCGTCACCGAGAGGCAGAGACACAGCATCCTTGGACAGAGACCACAAAGGCCCTGGGACCTCTCCAAACTGTAGCAGACAGCGTTTTGCCGTGAAAAGAAACCCAAAGTGAGAACGCCCAGCTCTTCAGGATAAAATGATCAGGCCCAGAGACCTCGTGAAAACAGTTCACATGTTCCTGGGGCACTACTTGGCCCCGGCCACGTGGCTGGACCTCAGGAGATACTGATCCACGCTCCCTTTCCTCCGGCTCACAGTCCGCCTCTCGCTGTCGAATATGCGTTGCAGCTGCAGGGCCAGCCGCCGGTCCTCCTCCTCCTGCCGCAGCTTCTGTTCCATCTCCCGCAGGGCTGGGGAGGCAGGCCGCAGTTTCTTCAGGGAGCCATTCTGTTCCAAGTGCTTGGTCTTACAATGTCTTTTCCGGCCCCGGCGCAAGGAAGGAAGGGGCTCCTCGCCGAGGTTGTCTGCCAGCACACCATTGGGCAGGTCAAAATGATTCGCAGTCTTCAGCTGCTTCTTTGTTTTGAGGACCGCCCCCAGAACGCTATTTTTGGGTAGCGCGGAAAGAACCACCGGGTTTTTCACGGTTGTGCTCTGACAGGTGGTGTCTAACTTGGCCTCTGGGGTGGGCCCCGGCCCTTCCTCCTGCTCTCTCTCTGAGGAAGTCCCACTGGCGCCCACACGCAGTTCTGAAGAGCAGCGGGTTTCGGATGCAACCTCGGGGCTCCTTTTACTCTCGCTGCCGGCTTCCACTTTTGTTTGGCTCACAGAGGGGAAAGAATCGAGGCCAGTGGGGGTGGGTCCGGCACACGCAGAGAGGGCCTGCCCACCCGCCAGTCTCGTCTGGAAAGTCAGAGGTGGCTTTTCCTTGCTAGAATGGGTAACTTCGGACACTACTAAGTCTTCCCCTGTTTCTGGAGCCAGGGATGTGAGGGTGGCTTTTGAAAGGGTCTTTTTGATCTGCCGCTCCTGAAAGATCTGTTCCCACTTTTTGAGGATCCTTGGGCTAGCCTCATAAGAAGTCTGCTTCTGCAGGCTTCTGTTGAGGTTGCGGGGTGTTGATTTGATGATGAGGGGACTGAGCACCCGGCCATCGGGGAGTCTCTTGGGAGGAGTACAGGGTGAGCAGACAATGGGCTTGAAATGGTTTAGCTCCTCAGAGATGCTGTCGTTGCTCTCAGGACTGATGGAGCGCTCTGGCTTATGCAGAGAAGCCAAGGATGAGAGGGAACTGAAGGGGAGACGTTTTTCCACCGTTAAGTCCGGGGCGGAGAGGCAGCGGTTGTTCTGAGTGGACAGGAGGACACCAATGATGGGGTTGGAGCCTGGGGCCATAGCTGTGACCTAAAAGAGGTTAAAAAGATTTTATAGACATGCATATAGACATACTGTCTCTCTTCACAGTTCCTTCATGATGGTAGAAAGAGGACAGCAGGGGAAGGCTAAGAAAAGGGATAAAGGGTGACATGAGAGTAAGAAAGGGGGAAAATCCCTACCCAGAACACACACCATTTGCAGAAATTCCTACACAACTGAAACAATTAATAAAATTGAAAACCTACGGGGAATAAGACTGATGAATCACTGAACTCTACTTCTGAAACTAGTAATACACTACGCATTAATTCATTGAATTTAAGTTTAAAAGAAAGAAAAAAAAGGGTAAGAGAAGGAAAGGAAAGGAAAAGAAAAGAAAAGAAAACCTACGGGGAAATAAACTCAACCAGAACTTTCAAAAAATTCTTCTACTGGCCTTCAATTCCACCCATCTGGCTACTAATTCAAACTCTCGTCCTTCACATTTATTTGCAAACTTCTTCAACATAATCAGTATGCCTGGGACCCACTGTGCCTCTGCTCATCTGGAATAGTGTCTTCTGTGGCCACGTGCAGGAAGCCACCAGATGGGAGCGGAGAACTCCAGAAGCCCGTGTCGGCGGTGTACCTTGGTTTTGCTGGTTGGGGCTGCTCGTAGTCGGCTCTTTGCTCTGTCTTGAGCAGTGTCACTGCAACTCTGACTCCTTTCCACCTTGGAATTTAAGTTCCTAAATAAATAAACACAAGACAGTCAAAAGGAGCCCATATGCTAACTAAGGAAAAAAAATGACAATCTCTTCTGTGCTTTAAAAGCCAAGTGCCAAGAAAGACATTCCCTTGGGAAGCTACAACAGGAAATCAGTTAGTTTACTAAATCAATTAGTTTACTAAAAAACATGCTGTAAGAACAAATCCTGTCAAAAGTACTTTTGGTTTAAGCCTTTGTTTCCAAACTAGACCTGGCTTAAATGATAAAAGGCTGTTCCAGGCTGTTCTGCTCCTGCTTAGAGAGATGCAGGGATACTCTGCCTTCTTTAATAGGGTGGATCCAGTGTTAAAACCACCAATACAAACAATTTTT
Source organism: Mustela nigripes (assembly GCF_022355385.1). Lineage (NCBI taxonomy): Eukaryota > Metazoa > Chordata > Mammalia > Carnivora > Mustelidae > Mustela > Mustela nigripes. The sequence continues at coordinate 50,552,259 of NC_081557.1, read as the reverse complement.
TTTTAGGCCCAAACATCTCCTCAAGCAATCTGTTAGCCACAAAACAAATATTTAAGTACTTACAAAATACACAGCAGTGCACTAAACTTTTAAGTAAGGAGTCAAAATTAAATGCAGTCTCTTCCTTAACTCATTACCTTGGAGCTTCCGAAGGCCTAAATCCTGGTGATTTAAGGCATTTCAAGGACACATGGTTTTTTGGTCTTAGTCATGCAACATTATAACCCAATCCAACCCCACAGTACCCGTATGGTAACATTAATCTTACTGTGTAAGAATTATATGCAGATGACTGTTACCTACCCTGCTGAGAAGGGGGGACTGTAGGAATTTTTTTTTTTAAGTCAGGATTATCTTATTATTCACCTTTTTTTCCTACCCTCCAATCTGTGCCTCATATACGGTCTGTGAGAAAAATGCTTTTACCACCAATGTGTCCAGCTGTTACTTTACCCGTGCTGCAACTCTATGCAACAAGCATTTATCATACACTTCCTATATGCCAGTCCCTGAAAAGCACCATGTGGGCGCTGGGAATACTGAGAAAAATGACATAGTTTAAGGTCTTCACGGAACCAGAGTCCAGTGGGGCAGACAAATAAATAATTCAGTATACTACAGTGAAATGGTACAACAATAAAAGTATGTCTAGGAGACAGAATGGCACGAAAGAGTCATGAAGTACCTGGGATGGAGTGAAAGCCGGGCTGGAAAAGCCTCCCTGTGGCACATGTATTTTGAAGGATCAATAAGAATTTGCCAGAAGTCAAGGTGGATGCGGATGATCCCAAGCAGAAATGATTTCCTTGAATGATTTTATTTTAGCTTTAGAATTAACTACATCATCATAGCTACTCTTTTGTAGCAAAAGATTTACTTTTTTAAAGTTTCAGTATGCTAGGATTAGCTCAGAAAACTTACAAAGGAGGAAATAAGGTACATTTCTAGGTGTCTCTCCTCTCCCCATATCTCTAGCAAAGGCCTGTCCTACCTGCCCTCAGTGGCTTCTATTCTAGCATTTCTGTGCTATTCCTCCCCTTCAAAAACCTCTCATCTTCTGTCTCATCACCTTGCTATATGGTTCCATCTGCTATACTCATCTAGGCCACGTTATCAATAAGAAAATATGGTGGCCAACCTGCATATGTCTAAACTTTGTCAAGAAAATTCAACACCGAACCTAAGCGAATAATGTGAGCATCGTACTGTCTAGTAGGAAATGTGTTCTGGAACAGGGAGGAAATTTCAACATCACCCTACAAAGGCAGCTGCTTAAAAATCAGCTTGGTTCATATTTTACCTAGAACAGTATTGAAATTCTTTTGCATTCCCACCACTCACAGAAATTGTCAGTGGTGTAAGCTGCCTGGAAGTTAAGTAGATGACAGATTACAATGCTGGAGTGAACAACATAGACTTTGAGTCAGGTGGAATCAACATAGGGCTGAAAGAGAATGCATTACTATTTCAAATATGTGACTTGTTTGACATCATTCCACTGGAGTAATAGTAGACATTAAGACAAAAAGGATTTTCTGACCAACATAAGAAAGAACAGAGTAACTTTTATTGGAACGGTTCACCAATAGCTGCCTTGGGAGATACTGAGCTCCATATCATTACAGGTGCTCAAACTGAGGCTGGACCCATACTTTAAGGTCCAAATATTCCATAATTAAAAATTAGCTTAGGGGCTCCTGGGTGGCTCAGTTGGTTAAGCATCTGCCTTCGGCTCAGGTCATGATCCCAGGGTCCTAGGATCGAGACCCGCATCAGGCTCCCTGCCCAGCGGGAAGCCTGCTTCTCCCTCCACCTGCTGCTCCCCCTGCTTGTGCTCTCTCTCTCTCAACCTCTTTCTCTGACAAATAAATAAATAAAATCTTTAAAATAAATAAATAAAAATTAGATTAATATGATTTTTAAAACGGGCCATGTATCCGTATTTTCAGCAGTAGCAGTCGAATTTGAAGACTCTTGGCTACATGCCCAAATTATCAGATGTACAAATCACAGCCACCTATCTGGGGAGAACCTCTTCACATGCCCCCTAAACTCCATTCTGGTGAAAGAAAAGGCCCAGAGAGGAAACCTGTAGTTGCAGAGTTGAGCACACAACAAGGACACCCAACATAGTTTCTGATGATTTAAAATCTATTTCGTAAACCTCGGTATGGCTGACACTGCCATTGTCTCTCCCATTCGCCTGGTCAGCAGACTTTACTGAGCAACAGCTCTGTGCAAAGCAAGAGAGACAGACTGATGAGAGAGAATCTTGACCCACGGGAGCAGCCAGTCAGTTAAGTCCACCATAAATGTCACAGAAGTGCTATAAGAGAGCAGTAATTGTACAGCTAAACTCTTCAAGCATTTCCTTCTGAGAGTTTCATAGTTTCTGCCCTTACATTTAGGTATCTGATGCAATCTGACTTCTCTCTTCTATTTGGTGTCACCTCACATAATTACCATTTTTTTGTGGTGAGATCATTTAACTTCCAACTTCATTCCTTATTTAGCATGTGGCTATCCGGTTGTGGTCCCAGCACCTAAATGAAGACTATTCTTCCCCCCATAGAACAGTCTTGGTACCCTTACGGAAAATCAGCTGACATATGGGTTTATTTCTGGACTCCCAATTCTGTTCCGCTGATTGATATATCTACCCTTATTTCAGTACTACCCTCTTAATTACTGTAGTATGCCATAAATTCTGAAATCAGGCAGTGTGAGTCCTCTGCCCTTGATCTTTTTCAAGATTGTTTTGGCTATTTGGGATCCTCTGCAATTCCTTATGTGAATTTTCATTACAGCTTGTTCGTTGCTGCAAAAGAGGAGACTGTAATTTTAATAGGTATTACAATGAATCTATAAAACAAGTTGGGGGGTATTGCCATCTTAACAATGTTAAATCTAATCCATGAACATAGAAGGTCTTTCCCTTCATTTAAGTCTTCTTCAACTATTTCAACAATGTTTTGTAGTTTTCACTTTATAAGCCTTGTACCTCCTTGGTTAAATTTACTCATGACTATTCTATTCTTTTTGATGCTATTGTAAATGAATTGCTTTCCTAATTACATTTTCAGATTGTTCATTGCTAATAGTATAGAAATGCAAGTGATTTTTATGTGGTGATCTTCTACCCTGCTACTGGTTAAATTTATTAGTGTTAATAGTTTTTCCAAAATTCTAATATTTTTTAGGATTTCCTAGGAATAATATCATGTCATCTGTGAACTGAGATAATTTTACTTCTCGCTCTGTAATCTGGATGCTTTTTCTTTTTTCCAGCTTTATGAGATATCATTGACATATAATACTGTATACATGTAAAGTGTACAATGGGTTGATCTGATACACTTATATATTGTGAGATGATTACCATAGTAGAGTTAACATCTCCATCACCTCACATAATTACCATTTTTTGTGGTGAGATCATTTAACTTCCAAGTATATTTGAAGGCAGCTTTCTTTCAAGTATAATACAGTATTGTTAACTCTAATTACCATGTTGCACATATGATGCCCAGAACTCACTATGGAGTGTACCCTTGACCAAGATTTCCCCATTTCCTCTATTCTCTGACAACCATGTTTCTGCCTTCTGTTTTTATGATTTGACTTTTTTAAGATTCCACATATAAGTGATATCATAGAGGCAGCATCTTTCTCTCTTATTTTACTTAGCATATTGTCCCCAAGGTCCACCCATGTTGTTGCAAATGGCAGAATTTCCTTCTTTCTCATAGCTGAATAATATTCCACTGTGTGTACGTGTGTGTGTGTGTGCGTATACAGATACCACATTTTCTTTATCTATTCATCCATGGATGGACACTTCGAGAGTTTCCATAGCTTAGCTATTGTGCATAATGTTGCAATTAACATGGGAGTGCATATACCTCTTGGAGATCCTCATTTCATTCCTTTGGATGTATATCCAGAAGTGGGATTACTGGATCATATGGTAGCTCTGTTTTCATTTTTTGAGGAAACTCCAAACTGTTTCCACACTAGCTGTACCAGTTTGCATTCCCACCAGCAGTGCACAAGGGTTCCCTTTTCTCCACATCCTCACCAACACTCATCTCTTATTCTCTTGAGGAAAATGGCCTTTCTGACAGGTGTGAGGTAATAGCTCACTGCGGTTTTGATTTGCATTTCCCTGATGAATAATGATACTGAACATCTTTTCAAGTACCTGATGGCCATTTTTTTTTTAAGATTTATTTATTTGAGAGAGAAACAGAGAACAGGGGAGCAAAAGCAGGAGGAGTGGCAAAGGGAGAGGAAGAACCAGGCTCCCTTCTGAGCAGGGAGCCCGATGCAGGGCTCTAGCCTAGGACCCTGGGATCATGACCTGAGCTGAAGTCAGAGGCTTTAACCCACCGAGCCACCCAGGCACACCCCTGTTGGCCATATGTATATGTCTTTGAAAAAAATGCCTGTTTAGTTCCTCTGCTGATTTTTCATTTGGGTTGTTTGGGGGGTTTTGTTACTGTTGTTGTTGGGGTGTGTGTGTGTGTGTGTGTGTGGGTGGGTGCAGGTGTGTGCGATGTGCTATTGAATTGTATGAGTTCCTTAAATACTTTGGATATTAACTCCTTATCTGAGAGATGATTGATAAATATTTTTTCCCATCCCTCAGGTTGCCTTTTCATCCTGTTGACTATTTCTTTTGCTGTAAAGAAGACTTAGCTTTAAAAAGACTAATAAGACTTTAGCCACTTATTTCCCTTTTTGCTTTTATTGCTTGTGGTTTGGGTGTCATATCCAAAAAAATTATTGCCAAGACCAATATCAAATAATTCTTCTCCTATATTTTCTTCTAGGAGTTTTACACTTTCAGGTCTCATGTTTAAGTCTTTAATCTATTACAAATTAGTTCTTGTGAGTGGTGTAAAAATAGGCATCCATTTCATTCTTCTGCATGTGATTATGCAGGTTTCCCACTACCATTTGTTGAAGAGACTGTCCTTTCTCCACTGACTATTTCTGGCTCCCCTGTCTAACATTAGCTGACCATGCATGCACTGGTTTATTTCAGGGCTCTCGCTTCTATTTCTTTGGACTATTTTTTATGGCAGTACCACACTGTTTTGATTAATATAGCTTTGTAATACAGTCTGAAGTCAGGAAGTGTGATACCTTCAACTTTATTCTTTCTCAAGAACAAAGGCTATTTTGGGTCTTTCATGGGTGCATACAAATTTTAGGGTTGTTTCTGCTACTTCTATGAAAAAGGTCATCAGAATATTGATATAGGTGGTTTGGTTGGTATAGAGTTTTTATTATTAATTCCTCTGATCCATAAACAGGGATAGCTCTCCATTTATTTGTGTCTTCAATTTCTTCCATCAATGTCTTCCAGTTTTCAATGTACAGATATTTCACCTTCTTGGTTAAATTTATTCCCAAGTTTTTTGTTTTTTGATGCTATTGGTGAATAGGGCTGTTTGCTTTTTTTTTTTTTTTTTTAAGATTTTTAAAAAATTTATTCATTGGAGAGAGAGAGCAGCACAAAGTAGAGGGAGGGGCAGAGTGTGTGTGTGAGAGAGAGAGAGAGAGAGAAAAAGAGAGAGAAGCAGACTCCCTGCTGAGCAGGAAGCCTGACACAGGCCTCAATCCCAGGACCTGGAGATCATGACCCAAGCTAAAGGCAGATGTCTGAGCCACCTATTTCTTTTTCTTTTCTTTTCTTTCTTTCTTTCTTTATTTTTTTTTTTTTTTTAAGACTTATTCATTAGAGAGAGAGTGTGTGTGTTGGGAGAGGGAGAAAGGGAGAGATTCTCAGGCAGACTCTGGGCTGAGTGCAAAAGCCCAATGCGGAGCTTGATCTCACAACCCTGAGATCATGACCTGAGCTAAAATCAAGAGTCAGATATCTAACTGACTGAGCCACCCAGGTGTCCCGGGGCTGTTTTCTTTCTTTTTCAGATATTCCATTGTTAAGTGTTAGAAACGTAAGTGACTGCTGTATGCTAATTTTGTAGCCAGCAACATTACTGAATTCATTGACTAGCTCTAACAGTTTTTTGGTGGTCTTTAGGATTTTCTGTATATAAGAACATATCATCTACAAACAAAGACAACTGTACTTCTTGCTTTCTAATTTGGTGAAGACTCTCCAAGTTTGTTTGGTGACCTGTGAGCTTCCCCAAAATAGACAGCCAAACCTCTCCCCAAATTTAGTTCTTACTTCTTCAAATAACTTTTCTACTCCCTCCTCCTGCTCTTCTCCTTCTGGAACTCTAATAATTTGCAAATTGTTTCTTTTGATGCTATCCCACAGGTCATACTGGCTTTCTTCACTTGTTTCTCATTCTCCTTTCTTCTGCTTGATCCACTCTGATGTTGATGTTCTCCGCTGTGTTTTTCTTTTCATTCACTGTATTCTCCAGCTCCAGAATTTTTGTTTGGTTCTTCCCTAAGATTTCTCTTTGTGAGATTTCTCTTTCTTTTTTTTATTGTACTGTTGTCCTGATTTAGTTGAACTGTCTTTCTGTATTTCTTGTAGCTCACTAAGCTTCCCAAAATAGCTATTTTGAAGTCTTTATTGGGTATATCACAGATCTTCATGTCTTTGGGATTCATTACTGGAAAATTATTATGATCTTTTAATGGTGTCATATTTCCTTGGTTTTTCATGCTTCTTGAAATGTTGCAGTACTGTCTTCACATCTGAAGTAGCAGTCACTTCCTCCATTCCTCTTCATTAACTGCCTTTGGGAGAGAAGTATCTTCCATCAGCCTTGGTAGGGATTCTGAGGCTTTCTTAGACCTTCTATGGGTACAGCTGCTCCTTGCTTCTTGCTTCCTCTTGTGGCAGAATTCTTAAGCTTGTATGACTTCTCTTGATCCTGGAACATACCAGGTCAAAGCATCCCTTCTGCTTTTCCAAGGGTGGCACTAAAGATCAAGTTTGTGGTCTCTCGCTCCTCCAGAGAGTCTGACTGGCTTTCTACAGTAGTCATCTACCAATACTCATTCTCACTACCACTGGGAGTATGTACTGGAAGCAGGCGACAGGGTGGAGGTGTGAATAACGTGTACAATGTGCTGGTAGTGCCTGTGAGTCAGGTGGGAAGATCCACAGATGAAGATCTGGTTATTTATTTGAGATTTTTCTTCATTTTAAATCTAGGCCTTTAAAGCTATAAATTTACCTCTAAGCACTACTCTTAGTGCATTCCAACAGTTTTAGTATGGTGGGTTTCATTTTCATTCCTCTGAAGGTATTTTCTAATTTCTCTTGTGATTTCTCTTTTGATCCATTGCTTTTTTGAATGTATTGTTTTAATATCCATATATTTGTGAATTTTCCAATTTTTCTTCTGTTACTGACTTATAGCTTCATTCTGTTGTGGTCAAAAATGGTATTTTGTATTATTCCGATCTCTTAAAATTTATTGAGATTTGCTTTAGGCTGTAACATATGGTCTATTCTAGAGATTGTTCCACATGCACTATAGTAAAATGTGTGTTCTGCTGTTGTGTAGGAAAGTGCCTTATATATGATAAGTCTATCTGTTATATAGTGTTGTGAAAATCTTCTATATCCGTGTTTACCTTTCATCTGTATATTATATCTATTACTGAAAGTGGGTATTAAAGTCTCCAAGTATTATCATTAAAATTCCTACTGGCCCCTTCAATTCTGTCAATTTTTGCTTCACATATTTTGTGCCTTTATTATTACGTGTATATGTGTTTACAATGATTATATCTTCCTTTTTTTTTTTTAAAGTAATCTCTACACCAAACATGGGGCTCAAATTCACGATCCAGAGATCAAGAGTCACATGTTCTACTGACGGAGTCAGTCAGGTGCCCCATATAATGGTTATATTTTATTAACAGATAGACATTTGTATCATTATACAATGCCTGTCCTGTCTCTTGTAGTAATTTTTGTCCTAAAGTCTACATTGTCTAATATTAGTTAAGCTACTCCAGCCAGTTCTCTTTTGGTCACTATTTACATAGAATATCTTCTTTTATCCTATTGTTTTCAACTTATTTCTGTCTTTGGATCTAAAGGGGTCTCAGCATATAGTTGGATTTTTTGGGGGGAGGGGGAGAGGCAGAGGGAGAGAGAGAATCTTAAGCAGACTTCACGCTCAGTGCAGAGCCCAACGCAGGGTTCAATCTCACAACCCTGAGGTCATGACCTGAACTGAAACCAAGTCAGACACTTAACCAACTGAGCCACCAGGCACACCTATTAGGATCATAATATATATATATATATATATATATATATTTTTTTTTTTTTTTAAAGATTTTATTTATTTATTTGACAGAGATCACAAGTAGGCCGGAGTGAGGGGAGCAGGCTCCCCACTGTGCAGAGAGCCCGATGCGGGGCTCGATCTAAGCACCCTGGGATCATGACCTGAGCTGAAGGCAGAGGCTTTAACCCACTGAGCCACCCAGGCGCCCCTAGGATCACATTGTTTTAAAAACCATTCTACCATCTCTTTTATTTGGAGAGTTTAAGTCATTTACATTTAATGTAATTACTAATAAGGAAGGACTTACTTCCGCCATTTTGCTATTTGTTTTCCCTATGTCCTATACCTTTTTTGTTTCTAAATTCTCCATTAATGCCTTCTTTTCTATTAGATATTTTCTGTGTATTACTTTGAGTCTTTTCTTATTACTTTACTAAATATGTTGTAGTTATTTCCTAGTGATTGCTATGGGGACTACAATTAACATCTTAATTTACAAAATCTATTTCAAAATTAATAGCATAGCAGAATCTATTTTAAAATTAATAGCAATTCAATAGCATACAAAAACTTTGTTCTATATAACTCTATTCTTCCCCTTTTACATTGTTGTTACATGAAGAGCCACAAAAATCATGATGGTAAAAGCATCTTATAGCCATAAATGTATTATTATTGTAGTATTTGGTCACAGCAACAGGATTCAAGACTAAGAATAGTCAGGACTAGTGAACTTGATAATATTCTTAGGGTTGGAAGAACTCAAAAATAAAAGAAGTAACTACTCTTACTACTTTGTGCACATCCATTTTTGTACCCCCAAACCCTAACACAGTGGATATAATTTAAAAATTTTCTTATAAATGAACAAAAATTAAGTACAGAAACATCTCTCTCCTCCTTATGAAAACAAAACAAAACAAAACAAAACCAGAAAACTTCAACATTCATTAGGAATGTAGTATCTGTCAGGCACTGAGCTGCTTTAAATATATTTTATCACTTTTAATACATAGAAAAACCCTACAAGACAAGCATCATCATCCTCATTTTACAGACAAAGAACTGAGGGAAATGATCTTCCAAGGTCACACAGCTGAAGCCAAGGTTTAAACCCATTTCTCTATAGATACTAAGCCTGTGCTCTTTCTACCACAGCATATTGATCTTTCATTCTACTCTGCCACAGAACAGACCCAGCACATCTAGGGAAGCTCTCTTTTCCAAAAACATAATGGAGTCATAAACAAGAGAAAGCAGCATTGTCTGAAAGGCAACTGGCTTAAAATTTCCATTGCCAAGAGACCAAATGGTTTCTGGGATATAGAGTTAGGCTAAAAATACCAACAACCACAATGAATCTGACTTACAAAGAAAAGGAGGGGCAGCCAGTATAAACATGCAGCTGGAAAGCTAGAAGATTTAATGCTTATAAAACATGGCTTAAAGGGTATAAAACATTAGACAGCTCATGCTCTCAACTGTTCAATCATCACTCTCACATATCCAAACCACATTAATTTTTTAATTAAACTCTCAAGTCTGATAGAGCTGAGTTCAACCAAGAAGCTAAAGGCTGGAGAGGAGACTCCTTTGAGCCCCTAACCTGCATGTATGAGCCCTACTACCACCACATACACACATACTTGAATGAAAGCAGCAGCTTCCTTAGGCTCAGAAATGGGTGAGATTTTGTTATAATCCTTCCTTTATATATTTATGATCTGGGTTATCTGCCTGGTGTACGCTAGTATTCTTTTTTTTAAGTGTACAGTTTAATAGTTTTTAATTCACAGTTATTTAACCATTACCACAATCAATTTTAGAATATTTCTATCACTTCAGACCCCTCAAATGGCAGGATAACTGGACAGGTTCTGTTTACCTCTGATAGAACTAGACAGAGTATAAATTAAACCAACAGAAAGCAGGCAGCTTTCCTTTGCAAAGGTAGATCATTTCAAAACCAGGTTCCAAGTGCAGAGTCTTTGGTCACAAGGGTTCTGACAATGGTTTGATGAGAAAGTGCATAAGTTTGATATAAAGAGAGACCTGAGTTCAGTTCCACCTCTGTCACTCTAATGAGGTGAGAAGCTCTTGGGTGATTGACTTAACATCTTTGAGCGGCATGTTTCTTAGCTATAAATTGGAAACAGTACTATAAAACTTGTAGAATGATGTGAGAACTAAATGAAATGAGGAATGTAAAGTACTCAACGTGACAGGAAGCACGAAGAAAAACTAGCTCCCCTAATAGAGACCCCAACCACTGCCCATCCTGCCCTCTGAAAACTACCAAGTATTTCTGTGCTGGTGCGGCAGAGATTACTAACACCTATAATCCTGCCTCTCTCCCTAAATTCCACATCACTTCTCCTTAAGCTAGCTTCCCTTTTCAACCAGATTCCACTACTTTTAACAAGATTTGTCCTCTTAATAACCAGCCCATCTGCTTTATTTGTTTCAATTCCTTTATCCCTCCCAAACACACACACACACACACACACACATACACACGGGCACAGGACATGACCCATGCCATCACCAAGTCTGTGGCTTCTTGTAACTCACTATGTCATCTTTTCTCCCAGTCTCCACTCCCCCATGGCTATTGATGGGACTACTCCCCACATACAACTTGCTATGTCTAATCCTTAGATTTTTACAGAACTTTCCAACTACCATCACCCCCTTTATTTTCATGCCACAGCCTCATTCTCTCCACTCTTTAAAATTCTGCTTTAAGCCACTTCTAGATGCTTCCATTTTAGAGGTTGAAAGAATCTTAAACTATTCAGTAAAATCCCTGCCCAGCAGTAGGTCACCAAAACAACCTGAATTTTATATATATGACACAGAAGGGGGTCAATTGAGTTTACTAGGGCTCACACTCCTACTTCCCTACCATCTTCCTAGACCAGCCTCCCCATCCCCACCTCTCTGGCTTTGCCTTCTTTCATCCGTTCTAGAGCTATTCCTCCAATATCATAACACTCATATATGTATGGTATCTGTTACCAGAAATCATCTATATTTTCATTGTTCATTTTAAGGAAGAGGGACAAGTCTGCTTATTTTAATTTACTCCAACACTGACTGGGCACATTTAATACTGCTGAGTCTGTCAATCACTAACGATTTCTCCACCAACACACCTTATAGTAAGCACTTAAGGTCTCTTGATATGTCCCACTCTGAACCACAGACTCAGGCTTAAAGTATTTGGACATTAGAAAACAAAATAATGTGGTTCGTTTCTACTTAATTAAGGCTTAATTACTACTCAATGAGAAACAGATTTTTCTTTTATACAATCTATAAAAAGTATCACCATACACTGCTGTTAATGCATTAGAAGGCTAAAAGCAACTTTATACTCTATAAGCCTTATCAGTGTGGTCACTAGACTCCTCAAATCCCATATTAATCCTATGGAATCTAGTCTATAAAATAGCCACCAGCCCGTCTGTTCCTCAACAGCTCCCAGAGCCCTCCCTCCAATGCCACAAGTCTGGCAGTTGATTCTGACAAAATTCCGGTTTAACTAGCCGCAGGTACAAGACCTATCTTATTCGATTACTCCCCAAGTATTTCTTGAGCTTCCACTACAGGCCAGGCACTGTACTAAGCACTGCAACTATAAGATGTTGTCCCTGTTCACAAAAGATTTAAAGTCCAGTGTGAAGACGGGCAGAGGTGCAGAGGGGTCCACACGAAGGAATGGTGGACAATGGGGTAGAGTAGGAAGAGCCAAGAAACCTCAGTTCTCAGATCCCTACTGTTCTAGCTATCTACAATTTAGCAAACCATGTTGTCTCTCCAGGCTTTAGTTTTCTCATCAGTAAAACAAAAGAATTAGATAATATTTAAAATCTTTTCCAGCTCTAAGAGTCCACATTCTAAAGATTTTATTTATTAATTTGACAGGGAGAAATCACAAGTAGATGGAGAGGCAGCCAGAGAGAGAGAGAGAGATAGGGAAGCAGGCTCCCTGCTGAGCAGAGAGCCCGATGTGGGGCTCGATCCCAGGACCCTGAGATCATGACCTGAGCCAAAGGCAGAGGCTTAACTCACTGAGCCACCCAGGTGCCCCCAAGAGTCCACATTCTAAAAGAATTTAACAGGCACACCTGGATGGCTCAGGGGGTTAAGCCTCTGCCTTTGGCTCAGGTCATGATCTCAGGGTCCTGGGATCGAGCCCCACATCGGGCTCTCTGCTCAGCAGGGAGCCTGCTTCCCCCCCCTTCTCTGCCTCTCTGCCTACTTGTGATCTCTGTCAATTAAATAAAAAATATATATATTTAAAAGGATGTAACAAAAGAGTGGCAGTAATAGTCACTGAACTTATCATGTACCAGAAATCCTGCTAGGCGCTGTATACTTAAGATACAATTTTATATGGAATGGCAATACTGGCAATGCTGGATTACTATCTTCTTTGTTGTTGTTCATTTTTTAAACTGGAAAGAGGATAGATGGTTGAATTATATTCCTTTTTATGATTATGCCTATTTCCAAGAAGAATCCAAAGTAACTTACTGCAAAAATACTTAAGACTGAGCCTTAACGGAGGACAGAGATCACATCAAGTAATAAATACAGAAAAAGTATTATACCAAAAGTGTTTTTGTTTTTGTTTTTTTTTAATAGGCCATGTTGGAAAGTCAGGATGACTGAATTAAAAACCCTGTCCTAATTCTAAACCTCCTGATAGCCAAAGCAAAGAGGAGAATGCAAGTAGATATGTAGCCTTTTGAAAAGATACTACCGCAACACAGAAAGTTTTTTCAGCCTGAGCTTTTGGAAGAATTTGCAATCAGGTTTTTTGTTTGATTCTAGTGAGGAAGAAGGGAATGAGGACTGAAGGGAAATAAGTATAAACAAACAAAAAAGTTTCTCAATATTTAAAACAAAAGTTTAACTTTACAATGATATATCTTATGCTTCAAGTTCATTTTTTTCAATTAACATATATTTTGTGATTAACTTAGAAATGATCTTGGATTAAGTATTACTCTATCTGCCTCCCATCAAGAAGTTTCATTTTCAATAGGACTGCAAAAGTTTACAAACAGTGCTTTAAAGCTCTCTTTGCTTTGAATTTTTCACATAGAAAGAGACTGAGCTGTTGGCAAGACTTATAACCAGAACCAAGTAATGGATTCCTTCCAAAATAACCATCCTATTAGGCCTACTCACTCCTACCTCCATGCCTTTGGGCTTAAGAAACAGTTATAAAGTAGATAAGTAAAACAAATGCAGATTGATTTGATTTAAATACAGTTTTTAAAACTTCCAAACCTTTTATATATGACCTCTCTTTAGGATAAGAACTTAACGGAGAAAACCTATTTTTTTTTTTAAGATTTTATTTATTTATTTGACAGTGATCACAAGTAGGCAGAGAGGCAGGCAAAGAAAGAGGGGGAAGCAGGCTCCCTACTGAGCACAGAACCCGATGCGGGGCTCGATCCCAGGACCCTGGGATCATGACCTGAGCCGAAGGTAGAGGCTTAACCCACTGAGCCACTCAGGCGCTCCAAAAACCCATTCTTTTGTTGTTGCTTAACACATGGAAAAAACGTCACATGAAATATCCAAAAACTATTAAAAATGCCAATACTTTTTTAACACTTTTTTTACAGTGGTAAAATATATATAACATAAAAGTCACCATTTTAACCATTTAAGTTTACAGTCACACTGTTGTGCAACCATCGCCATGCTAATTATTTTTTAATATATCCAAAAGCTACATCCCATTTTGTTAGAGTAGGCAGTTAGTTAGGCTTTAACAGGATGCCTGGAGGCCAGCCAAGAGGGGGAGGCACATCATGGCTCACTACTGCTATCAGGGAAAATTAGAGACCCATCCTGGCTGTGTTCCAAAAACAAAGCCACAGAAGCCAAATCAAACCAGACAGATCCAAGACAAAGAAGGCCAGAGACCTAGACCAAGTAGGGAGGACAGGTGTGAAACCCTGCTCCCAAGAGATAAATATCCCACACCTTAGTGAACAACTGTCAATAAGAGACAGACACCCAACCCCAGGGCACTCTCCCAGAGCTTGCCCATCCTCACATCTCAACAGTGGACTCTCGCTTTCATAAATTCTCCTACTTGCACCGCTCAACTGTTCTGTCTGATCGATCCTTGAATTCTTTCTTGCAAGGAGACCCCGAGCCTTCAGCAACATCTTTGGGATGGGATGGGCTGGGTCCAGGCCTCAGGGCCGAGGATCTCACCAGCTCACCTGGCAACAATTTCAGCACTAACAAGTCCATATCGTTTTTCTAAGTATCCTTTGGAACTGAAATTTAAATATTTTCTTATCTAAGGAAGAAAAGCATGTTGACTACATAAAAGAGGCAATTCACAGTATTACCATAATTGATCTTCCAACCTAAGTTTTCCATGACATCAGCGAACTATATCCTAAAAAGATAATATGCCTACCAACCAAAACCAATGAACTGTTTTAATCATTGTACTAATAACTGAACTCACTCCACAACCTTGGATATTTGGAAATGAATGCTGAAATGTGTAAGACAAATTGCAAACACTCCTTAATAGTAAAATGTTAAGTGACTCTTTTCCTATAAAGTAGTCCCATTGTGGCTCAACAGAGTAAGGGCAAGCGTGGGCCAAGGAGAAGGAAAAGAAGATATGTTACAGAGATTCCAGAGCCACACATAATCAAAAGCAAACCCTGGGCACCTGGGTGGTACACTAGGTTGGGCATCTGACTCTTGGTTTTGGCTTAGGTCGTGATATCAGGATCATGGAATTGAGCCCCGATTCAGGCTCTGTGCTCAGTACAGAGACTGCTTGAGATTCTCCCCCTCTCCCTGTGTCCCTCCCACTGGTGCGCGCTCTCTCTCTCTCCCCCAAATAAATAATAAATCTTTTTAAACATTTAAATTTAAATTTTAAAAAAGCAAACCCCTTCATAAGAGCTTTACATTTTATCCCTTAGAAAGAATTTTCTAAGTTCCTTGCAAGGCGGTTCTAAGTAATGACATATTAATCTGCCACTCCCTTTACAAGAACGAATTGTAAGAGTACAGACTGGAATTGGTGATAACCAATTGGGGCAATTTGGCCTTGGCATCATACTTGGATTTTAATAAAGAGTTCTCTTTTTTCTCAGTCATTTCAAATTATGAGATATTAATTAGCTAGTCATAACTGCCTAAAAGCAATATTTACTTGTTTTCAGGAGTATTTATAATGACTTAACTGGAACGAATGATACAATCTTTTTCTCTTTTCAGTAGATCTCTCTTATAATCATTAAAATATGCCTGCTGTAAACGGGGAACTCCATATATACAATCAGCAGCTGAAAAATTCTTAGGTAATCTTGAATTTTTTAACTTTAGAGGGCATCTGCAGTTCAAGCTCATATGCACAATGTAAGAGTTTCATCTTTACCATAAATGGAAAATATGCTGGCTTACATCTTTCCTTTTTTTTTCTTTTAAGATTTTATATGTTTATTTGACAGACAGTGATCACAAGCAGGCAGAGAGGCAGGTAGAGAGAAAAGGAAGCAGGCTCCCCACCAAGCAGAGAGCCCGACGCGGGACTCGATCCCAGGACTCTGGGATCATGACCCAAGCCGAAGGCAGAGGCTTTAGCCCACTGAGCCACCCAGGCGCCCCTGGCTTACATCTTTCTTATTGGGTTCTGATTACATCAATCAGATCTAAGTGGCTACAATATAGTGACCATTAAACAAATGTCAAATGAATGAATAAATACTCTAGGAAAGTGCCTTCCTGGAAAAAGGAGTTACCATTACCTAGTGAAGGGAAGGCATTTAAGGGAGCGGGGCGGGGGTGGGGTGGGGTAGTGAATTTTACTCTCAGAAATAACAGGAAAATCAGACTGCTCCAAAAGAACACATACAAAAAAGATTCAGAGATTCAGATATAAAAACTACATCAAGGGTCACAATAGTTTGTAATTTATAAAATTTGTAAACTTGGAAGCTTTTTGGGGTCACATTTATTAGTGATTAGAAATAAACAGCCTCAGAATAAAAGAATAAATAGGTGCATCTCCACAGGGACAGCAAGAAGGAGAGATCTACCTTATGGGGCTGCTGGGAAGGAGGAGAGGAACCCCAGACATAAGGGTGCGCAATGCCAGTCTTAACCAGAAACAGACAACAAAATGGCATAAGATGATGTCTTTTCATTTTAAACTAAAACAGAGAGCATGGCACATAGTTGCTGTTCACAAAATGCCTCCTGAGTGAATGATTCTCTTCTGCCATCCCTTCTTCCCTTTGTCCTATTTATGTATCCCGCCCCCCCCAAGCTCCCTTCCTGCTCTTTTTCCTTCCATCCTTCCTCCTTCTTTCCTTTTTCCTTCCATCTAGTCCTTCATTATTCCTCCATCATCAACATCCATCTGTTTCTTCCTCCTTTTCCTCCCCACAGCCTGCAAAGTCTAAAGGATCAAGAGATTCCTTGAGGAAGGCCTTAGAAACTTTTCAGTTTCCCCTCTTGAAATCTATTCAAGATATATTTTAGTTCTAGGCATTGAAAATAAAATGAACTCTGGCCTCACTTCCTACGAAGAGAAAAAAGTCCACTGAGAGAATGGTTGGATATTGTTAAAAGAAGCTATCTTTGTGGTTCCCTCCTAGGATAGAAAGGCCACACTTCACAGCACAGAAATTAGCATAATCCTACCCTGAGGATCCCAGAAATATGTTAAACTTCCTTTTAGATCAGCTCCATGTTCCAAATGGATATCCGAAAACCAATTCCCACATCATTCCCCCCTTCCCATCTCCCACAAAGTGGCTGCAACAAATACTTTTGCTCCCTCCTGCCCCGGTCCCCTTCAGTCTCATACTGTAAAACGAAAGAACCGCAACTGAATTCAGTACCAGTCTCTTACCCTGCCAGGAAAGCTAAGGAGTAGGAGTTGTTCTTGGAAACAAATGCGGAACGATGGGTCTGTGTCATCTTGCCTCGGGAAGGTTCTTCGTTCTCCGAATCTGAGAGGCGTGCAGGACACTGGCAAGAGACAAGGGAGATAACACAATTTGGTGGGTCCACGGACTCTCCCAAAGCTACTGTTTCTCAGCTGGTGTAGGTCATGTCTCTCTGAGCACCTGTGTTTCCAACTGCCTGTTAAAGATCCCAATCTGGATATCCCAAAGGTGGCTCAAACTTAATACAGCCAAAATTCAGTTCACTCTTTTCTTCTCTAAGCCTCACTACCAACTCAGCTAGAAGCCTCAATGCCATCTCTTACTCTCTCCTTTCCCTTTCTTCAAAGTCATAATAACAGCGTATGGAGGTTCTGAATACACCCAGTACTTCTTGATAGTTTATTTCATTTGTGTTTAATATCAGCCCCATTAAGAAGAGATGACCCGCCTTCTCTAGGTGGCAAACTGAGGCTTAGAACAGTTAATGTAGAGGACTGTAGAGTTAGTAAGTAGCTAACACAAGGACTTCAGAATGTCCGTTTCCAAGCTGCTTCCATGCCGGTTCCACTCTACTCCACTCCACTCCCAAAAATGCCGGTCAGATCTAACTCTTCCCAGGTATAGTCACTGTCACTGTCTTTCTTTAGATTCTCATCCTCTTCTGCCTGGACTGTTGCAAAAATCTCGTTACTGGTCTTGCTCAGCTGGCCTCTTTTCCCTCTGATCCTACCATACCATCAAGCACGCGGATAGAATCCCATCACTCTACTCTCCGTGTACCATCATAGCATTTCAAAGCCTCCCTTCTGGGCATGCTATTATTCCCTTTGCCACATTACCTGCCTAAAAAATATTCATTAGCTCTTCAGGGCTATCTCAAATGCCACTTTCTCCGCAAGGGCTTCTAAATACCCCTAGAGTCAGCTTTTTCCATTTTCTTGATACTCATTCAGTTACCTTCATTTTATTTTAGACTCCTTTTTTGAGTTTTTCAATTTACATTTGAAGTTTCTTTATATGCACTTAGAAAAGAAGTCTGGAAGGATGGTTACCAAAAATGTTCATAAGGATTATCTCTTAAGTTGCTGGGTGATGAGCAAGTTTTCACTTTTTCTTTGCTGTAACTAAAATTGTTATACCACATTGTTTTCCAACAATTCACAGTTATTGGTATTAACTGTACCATAACAAATCATAAATTGCCATGTCCATTGTATTTCCACTCCAAACTGATAACAACAGATGGTAAATCTTCTTCTAGGAAAAGCACTTTCCTCCATTTCAATTCAACTTGACAAACATGAATCAAACACTTCGTGATGTATAAGACACTGTAGGAGATTTTCAAATAGCGAGGATACATTTCTCTTAACAAACTTAAAAACCTAGTAGAGAAACACAGATACAAAAGCATAATGTAAAGGAGAATGAAACTGGTCCTGTAAATTTACGAAGCTGGGAGGGGCGAGAGTAAATAATAGGAGGGAGAAACAAATGAGGAATCCCTCGAAGTTCCAGGAGGGTGACAGGTTTTGCACTGGGTATGCGCAGATGAATAGTCTTTCAACAGGTAAGCAGGGAAGCATTTCAATTAGATGAAAATGTAAGAGCAAAGACTAAGGAGGAAAAGAAAAAGTTATATATTTGGGGGCACTCAAACAGCTCTGTTTTCTAGTACTTGGGGGTATGAACAACGATGGGAAGAGCAGTTCAAACCATACTAAGGACCTGAACACTGGGGTAAAGAATTCTCGTTTAATTCCAGAGGAGGGGCGCCTGGGTGGCTCAGTGAGTTAAGCCTCTGCCTTCAGCTCGGGTCGTGATCTCAGGGTCCTGGGATCGAGTCCCTCATCGGGCTCTCTGCTCAGCAGGGAGCCTGCTTCCTCCTCTCTCTCTCTCTGCCTGTCTCTCTGCCTACCCGTGATCTCTGTCAAGTAAATAAATAATTCCAGAGGAAATGAGGTGTCTTTTGGTGCAGAAAAGTAAAACAATCAGTTCAGCTCTAATCATACTGTTCTTTGTATAAAATACAATCCCTTCAGCTGGCTTTCCACTGAGCCTCTCTTGGAGCCTCTCTTCGGTCCCAATTTTAATGCAGTCTTGGCAGACGAAATTATTTTTCCAATACTAAAGACTCTTAAGAGACATTTAAAGCAAAATCAGAACTATTTAAAAATCAAAAAGACAAAAGCAAACAGAAAAAGAGGTAAAATCACAGAAGTCTAAAATTTCAAGTGTTCATAAGTCAGTTTTTATTCCATGTGTTTTTGCATATTTTTGTGAAAAAAATTTTGTGAAACTGGCTATTACCAACAAAAACAAAAACAAACAAACAAATAAAAAACCACCAAGTCTGAGGATTTATATACTTCCTGATTACTTTTAAGATTACAATTGGGTTACAATTCTTTTTAAGATTACAAAATGCAGTTGATTTCTATTTCAAAGCCAGTAGTGCAAAAGAAAAATTAATTAGAGCCATTTCCTCGCCTTGACATGAATTAATACTAGAGATCATTTCCTGGAGGAAACTTGGATCTGGCAAGGCCAAAAACAGCAGGTTCTTTATATCAAAGGACTGCAGTGGAGGGTAAGCTCTCTTTGTCAAGATCCGTTTGTCCTAAAGATAAAGGTCCTTCTGGGTCATTTTGCTTAAGGGATCTAAAGGATGGCCCTGTTGGGGTGAGGAGGCAGAGCTGTAGTCTAGAGATCACAGACCGCAGTTGGGGCTGGCTGGGGCTATTAGTCAGAAAACACACTGTATGCACAAGGCTATCATATTTCATTCTCACCTTCCTAGCTAAATTGCATCCTCTCCAGTCTTTTTCCTTTTGTAGCTCCCAATGAACAGAGGATTAAGAGAATGCAAACATTTCAGGTTTGTTAAACTGAATCTTTTAGAAGGGTGAAACCCTCCAAAATCTAAGTGACTACTTTTAGTAAGTAAGTAAGTAATAATTATTATTGTTATAACTGGGATAAAAGATGCACAGTTAACAGCAAATACCACTGATTCAAGAAAGCTTAAATAATTTCATTTCCTAAAGTTCAGGAAAAATGCCTTTGCAAAGAGTAAAGCAAAAGCACAGTGAAATTAAGCTGGCCAAAGTTGTACAGTCTGTTACAATGCTGGGACATGTTTAAAAGGCTAACTTCTGGTGCAGAGATTTTTTTCCTCTATTCTCTATTATCTATCTTATATACAATAAAGCTTTATTAATCCCAGCTAATTAGAAAGTTAACCTGAAATACTAACAAGTTTAAATGACAAACTCTTTTAATCTTTTTTTTTTTTAAGATTTTACCCATCTGTTTGACAGAGAGACATCACAAGTAGACAGAGAGGCAGGCAGAGAGAGAAAGAGAGAGAGAGAAAAGCAGGCTCCCCACTGAGCAGAGAGCCCAATGCGGGACTCGATCCCAAGACCCTGAGATCATGACCTGAGCCGAAGGCAGCAGCTTAACCCACTGAGCCACCCAGGTGCCCCAATGAAAAACTATTTTAAAAGATTACAACTCTAAGTCTATCTTAAGTACACACAGCAAGCCACAGAAAATGTCTGATGCAGTATGATATACTAAAGAAAAAAACTCAATTATAATTATCCATTTGAGCATCCAGTGAGCCTTCCAAAAATGCTTTCTTACATACATTAAATATACCACCTACAACCTTTTCCAGGAATTTGCTTGGTAAATAAGTAACGAAAAAAATTCAGGCAAGATTTGGCAAGATTAGAGGTCTAATTAGGGTTAGTTTAAACTAAGTAATCTAATATTGAAGATCTACCTTATATCTAGCACTATGTTGCTTAACGCATTAAAAAGAATAGCAGGAAATCAAATCCAAGTTTTACGGAAACCTAGCTTAGGATGTAAGATGTACAAAACTCAAACATCAAATAACAATACGTAGGTCAAAATGACAACATACGTATAAAATTTGCACAAGTAATATTCTATACTATGTCCCTCCCCTCACTCATTTTTTTTCTCTGACTATTCCCTTACTCTTTCTACCCAAGTCTGTTGTCCCACTCATGAATTATTCTCTCTAGCTCTCATCTGGACACTAAGTTCTCCACTACTTGTATACTACATGGTCAGCAACTGTTACCACCCTCATAGGTCAACAACCCAGGTTTTCAGACCCAAGTGACCTGGGCTAACGACTGATTTTGAGACAGCTGTCCATCAAGATGGTGATCTACTTACATGCTCCAGATCTGTCTTCAGTGCTAATGGCTCATCTCTCTTCTTCTGGTCATCCATTTTCCTTTTCCCCGTTTCCATATCCTCTGATAACAGCTTGTGGATTTGATCTTCAGAGGTTTTCTCCTCTTGTAACTTTTCCTCTCTCAGCTAAAAATACAAATCACACCGTGAAGGAGAGTTTTAGGCAACAGCAGACTTCAAAACATCTACTCAGTAGTATATCAGAACGAACAGAACAGATCACATGGCAGTCTGGGACTATTTTTCTTACTAGATGTAAAGCCCTCTTAATTTTTAAGTAAGTCTGCTTTTATTTGATTCTTGTCGAACTTACACTGCATGGCTTAAGATTTAAATGCTCTGCATTCTTGAGCAATCTGAAATGATAAAAGCCAAGATAATACATCATCAAAAAATAAGATTGATTCACTTAGCCAAAAAAGGTTGAACCTAAAAACGTTCCTTATTCCCATAAACCTGATTTAACTGCGTTAAGTGTAAAGAGCCCAGATAGAAGCTACAGAAGGCCAGAGAAGCGGGCGAGGCAAGGCAGTTCTTCAGTCCTAGAGGCAACAGAAAAAATTATCACAGTTTCAATGTTCTGCAATTTATGCTATTATCTTGTGGTCCACAGGGTAGGTCAAACTACATGGTTTACAAAGAAACTTAAGGTAGAGGCCTATGCTCCTAATATAGAGGAGACAGCAAGGCATTATGAAAATAAGATGAGCTTTGGAATAAAAACCTGGGTTCTGGTGGTTCTGTCACTTAGTTACCAGCTATATGATCTTGGGCAGATGAAGCATCAGAAAGGATCATATTCTCACCTACAGAATAGGGATAATGCTACTTACTTTGCAGATACTGTTGTAAGAAATAAATGAGATAATATGAAGTACTTAATGTAGTGTCTTGCTGTGTTCTTATAGTACATTAAAAGTTTCCTTTCCAAATCTCCTTTTATTTTCTTCACTGCCTGGGGTTTTAATAAAACTTAAATGCCATAATGAATAGCAAAGCAATTATAGGCTACTAATATTTTCAATCATATTTATAAAAAATAAATAAACCTAAAGAACAAATATTTTTCATTGGCTGTTGCCTCAGGGTTATAAAGCAAAATCAACAATAACAATAAACAACAATAAGACTTAGTCTTATCTTTCCAATTTCTATAGGTCTGATTGCTACAGGCCTGAACTAGTCTTTAACACACTGAGTCTAATTCAAGAGGTTACCAATATACAAAGAACACCACACACAATGTTATGTCAGGAAGGGGCTCAAAAGAAACAACATACTCCCAACTTGCCCCAAGTCAAACAAGAACACAAAGAGGAAAAAAGCAAATCCACAACCAGGGAGAAAGTAAGCCTAACATCAATGCTAACTGCCCACATGAAAGCTCAATGCCTTTTGATGATATTAGATGAGAAATTCTCGTTCAACAAGTTGGCCAACAGCTACACAAACGGGTATTTCATTTTCACAATATGAACAGGCAGTGTGGCAAAAAATAGAACTAGTTTTAGCATTGCAAGAATTGCTATCATTTACCCAAGTCCTAGGTATAAGGTGTCATACATATGTACATTATCTCATGTGAGAAAATGAAGTTCTAGGAATTAGGTAATATGTTCAAATTCACAGAGCCATAGTCCTGGAGCTAGAATTCAAATCTAGGCTTATCTCAGTGGTTCTCATCTGAAGATGATTTTACTTCCCAGGGTACATCTAACAATGCCTCGTTGTCACCACTGAGGGTGTGGGGTGTGCATACTACTGCTAGACAGTGGGTGGAAGCCAGGGATTGCTACTAAAACTCTTAAATGCACTGGAGAGCCCCCAATAACATACACAAACATTGTCATTTTCTTGAAACTATTAAATTTCCTATTTTATATATTTTAGCGTTTTGTTTAGTGGTTATCAGAGTTTGCATACTATGTCCTCTGGTTTTACCAGTGTTTTAAAGTATATCCTTTTGCTTCCTAATAATGTTTATTGTTGCTTTCAAAGTTTTTGCCAATGAACTTTGACAACCACTATGGCTGGTGAAACCACCTTTCCATTGCAATGTTGAGTCTCTAACACTATCATGTTAACACAGCTAAAAATTTAAAACTTGAAAAACCCACATATGGATTTAAATCTTCACTCGAATCGTGTTTGTGTCTTCTCCATACCGGGTTCTTTTTGTTTTGTTTTGTTTTTGTTTTTATTTCTTTTCAGTGTAACAGTATTCATTGTTTTTGCACCATACCCAGTGCTCCATGCAATATGTGCCCTCCCCAATACCCACCACCTGGTTCCTCCAACCTCCCACCCCGCACCCCTTCAAAACCCTTAGGTTGTTTTTCAGGGTCAATAGTCTCTCATGGTTCACCTCCCCTTCCAATTTCCCTCAGCTCCCTTCTCCTCTCCATCTCCCGATGTCCTCCATGTTATTTGTTATGCTCCACAAATAATGTGCTCCACAAATAAGCTCCAATAATATGGAGCATACTGGGTTCTGTAGAAGTTATTTTCTTGTCCCTTCTGATAGTTTTTCATAAGGACTTAAGAACTTGGGTCTCTAGGAAAGAGTTTTCATATTCTGGGAAAATGCCTCAGGGACTGTCAGAAAGTAGCATATACACTTGAGAAAGAATTATCAATAGCTGCCCTGTACTGAACTTTTTTTTGTCCAGGTATTAGGTTTATAGAGCTATCCTCATTCAAACATTAAGGGCTCTGTGTGTATATCCATCATTATCATTTTACAGACCCAAATATTAACACTCAGCAGTTAAAAGTTGCAGAGACTGAATACTGCAGAGCTTGGATTTTAAAGCAAACCACTGGCTTCAGAGATCAGGGTTTCCCAACCTCAGTACTTGGGGCCACATAGGTACTTTTTTGGGGGAGCTATACAGAGTCTGAGAAGAAGGCTCATGCATAATAAATACCTTATTTGGGAGCAGGAGTTAAGGACAGAGTAACATAACACGGAAAGAAAGCCAATAAAAGTGGTGTGACAGTTGGTCCAGTAACTGGCTACAAAGGACAATATGAGAAACCACATGAAACACATCTCAAGACTATCAGTGTGAAGTGAGAAAAAGGGAAACAGATCAATTGACTCCAACCTCCCACGGACCGAAGTTCGCTCCGCAGTGTGTTAAACCCCCCTGACACTGGCTTGTACAACTTGAGCAAGTTCCCATGGTGGGCACTGCCACAGCGATAACAGAGAAGCCCAATGCTAACAGCAAGAGGCAGGCAGTAGGAGCTAAATGAGATCTCAAGCTGCGCCAAAGTGAAGCTGCCTACAACTGTAAAAGCAATGATTTTTACTGCCACTTTTAGATGCTAATTATTAGAGAAAAACTACTGACTTCTGTACATTCATCTCATACTCAGTCACATTACCACGAAATACCATGTAATTTTTTCCTGAAAATATCTTTACTTGGCCTTCACTAGTTTTTTTAAGATTTCATTTATTGATTTGAGAGAGAGAAAGAGAGCATGCACAAGCAGGGGGAGGAACACAGGGATGAAGACACTCCCCGATGAGCAGAGAGCCCGGCGCCTGCCTGGCTTGATCCCAGGACCCTGAGATCATGACCTGAGCCCAAGGCAGACATTTAACTGACTGAACCACTAAGGTGCCCCTTTCATGTGTCTAAACTGGTATACCTGAGAGCACCAAAATTCGTTTATCCATTCAAGTGCTGGACATTCGGGTTGTATTTAGTTTGGGGGTATTATAAATAAAGCTGCTAAAAAAACAAGTCTTTTTGTGGACAGATGTTTTATTTTGCCTGGCTACATAGCTACAAGTGGAACTGCTGGGTTACATAGTAAGTATATGGATTTTTTTATTTTTGTTTTTTAAAGATTTATTTATTTATTTGTCAGAGAGAGAGCATAAGCAGAGGGAGCAGCAGGCAGAGGCAGAAGCAGACTCCCCGCTGACCAAGGAGTCTGACGTGGGACTCAATCCCAGGACCCCCAAATCATGACCCCAAATCAAAGTCAGCACTTAACTGACCGAGCCACCCAGGCGTCCCTAGTAAGTATATGTTTAAAATTAAAACATAATTGTCAAAATGTTTCCCATCGTGGTCATACTATTTTATACTCCCACTAGCAATGCATGAGAGTTTCAGATGATTCATAGTTTCATATTCATTCTCACTCTTGGAATGGTTAGCCTTTTAATTTTAGCCATTTTAGAGGATGTAAGGGGACATTCCACTGTGGCTTTAATAACTATTTCCCTGTAGGCTAATTCCACTGAGCATCTTTCCATGTGTATAGAAGCATATTTTCTTTTGTAAAGTATCTGGTCAAATCTTTCACTCTTATTATTATTATTACTATTAACCTTATTGTTTGCTAGGTGCAAGAGTTCTTTACAAATTCTGGATACAAATCACACATTTTGAGAATATTTTCTCCTGATATTTGCTTTGCCTTTTTATTTCCTTAACAAGTAAAAAAAAAAAAAAAAAAAAAAAAAAAACTTTTTTTAAAAGATTTTTTTTATTTATTTGACAGAGAGAGATCACAAGTAGGCAGAGAGGCAGGCAGAGAAGCAGGCTCCCTGCTGAGCAGAGAGCCTGATGTGGGGCTCGATCCCAGGACCTGAGATCATGACCTGAGATCATGACCTGAGCCAAAGGCAGCGGCTTAACCCACTGAGCCATCCAGGTTCCCCAACAAGTAAAAATTTTTACTTTGATAAAGTCCAGTATGTCAATTTTTTTCTTTTGTGATTAGGATTTTTTGTGTTCCTGTCTAGAAAATCTTTGCCTATCCCAAGGTCAACGTTTTTTTCTTCTGTGTTTTCTTCTGCATAATTTTAGCTTGTAAGTTTAGTCTATGACCATTTCGAACCAACTTTTGTATATTGTATAGAGATCAAGATTCACTTTTACATATTCATAGGATATTCAGTTTGTTCCAGCACGACTGTGGACAAGACTATTCTTTTGCCACTGAATTACTTTTGTGCTTTGATGAACATTAGTTGACTATATATGAGTGGGTCTATTCCAGCACTATATTCCATTCTATTCCATTTATCTATATGTCTTTTCCTTATGCCAATACCATACTGTCTCAGTGACGAACATCATAGCAATTCTTGAAATCTGGTAGTAAAGCCCCCCAGAACAACATTCATTATTCACAGACAAATAATGCTCCATCTAGAACATCCACTAGAACCTACAAAAAGGCTACTAGAAATATTGAAGAAATTTTAGCAAGGTAATAGGATAGAATAGCAAAATATAAAAATCAATTGTGTTTTCATTGATTCACATGAACAACTAGAAAATGAAAATTCAAAAATACCATTTACAGTAACATCAAAAATATCAAATACTTAAGATAAATCTGACAAAAGATGTGGAAACTGAAAGCCACAAACACTGCTGACGTATTAAAAAAAAACAAAACAGGATATATCATGTTGATGGGTCTGAAGACTCAATATTATTGAGATGCCAATTCTGCCTCAATTGATCTACAGGTTCAATGCAATCCCAGTCAAAATCCTAGAAGGTGGTGGTGTTGTGTTGGAGGAGGAACTGGCAGGCTGATACTATAATATATAGAGAAGGAAGAACAAAGATAACTTTGAAAAAGAACAATCTGGATAATTAACACTATGAGATTTCAATAATTGTTGTAAAGCTACAACATTCAATCAAAACAGCATGATAATGGTATAAAAATAAATAGGTCAATGGTACAGATAGAATATACAGTTTAGAACCTAACCCACAAATATATAGATAACTCATTTTTGACAAAGGTATGAAAGCAATCCAGTGGAGAAGGGATAGTCTTTTCAACACAGTACTGGAACAATCAAATATCCATATGCACAAAAAGGACCTTGGATCTATACTCACATCAGGTATAAAAATTAACTCAAAATGGATCATAGACCTAAATGTAAAGCCTAAAACTATAAAGCTCCTGGAGAAAATCTCTGTGAACTTAGGCTGTGCAAAGAATTCTTAAATATAACCCCAAAAGTACAATCTACAAAGAAAAAAAAAAACTATAAACTATCTTTCATGAAAGTTAAAAGTTTCTGCTCTTCAAAAGACTCTAGGAGAATGAAAACACTGACACGGACTGAGAGGAAAACATCTGCAAAGCACATACCTGATAAAAGATTTGTATCCAGAACATACAAAGATCACTCAAAATTCAAAAGCAAGAAAGCATGTGACCAACTTTAGAAATAAGGCAAAAGATGTGAACAGACATTAAGCCAAAGAAAATATATGGAAAGCAACTAAACACACGAAAAGATGTTCAAGATCATTAGTTGTTAGGGAAATGCAATTTTTTTTTTAAGATTTTATTCATTTATTTGACAGAAATCACAAGTAGACGGAGAGGCAGGCAGAGAGAGAGAGAGGGAAGCAGGCTCCCTGCTGAGCAGAGAACCCGATGCGGGACTCGATCCCAGGACTCTGAGATCATGACCTGAGCCGAAGGCAGCGGCTTAACCCACTAAGCCACCGAGGCGCCCCGGGAAATGCAAATTTTAAAACCAAAATAAGATACCATTATATAACAATTGAAACTGCTAAAATGAAAAAGACTAACCATACCAAATGTTGGCGAACATCGAGAGAAACCAGAACTTTCATACACTGTTGGTAGGAATTAAAATAGTAAAATCACTTTGTAAAAGTTTGGCAGTTTCTTAAAAAACAAAACACACATCTACCATATGATCCAGCCATTTCAGACCTACACATTCACCCTTCTAAGAAAAAAAAGACTTGTCTATACAAAGACATACATGAATGTTCATAGCAGCTTTCTTCATAACAGCCAAGAACTAGAAATAACCCAAATGTCTATCAATGGGCATATAAAGTAAACAGATTGTGCATATGCATACAATGAAATACTACTCAGCAATAAAAAAATAAAATACTGATACAGGCAACACAGTGAATGAATCTCAATATAATTTTGCTGAGTTTTTTTAAAAAGCCAAACAAAAAGAAAAAAGAGACACACTAGACTTCATCCAAATTAAAAACGTTGTGCATAGGACACATTATCAATAAAGTAAAAAGATGACCTAAGAGTTATCTACACTAAGAGTGTGGGAGAAGATATTTGCAAATCATATAACTTATAAGGATTTCATTAAAGAGCTCTTACGACACAACCCAGTTCAAAATTAAGCAAAGGACTTGAATAGATATTTCTCCAAAGAAGAGACACAGGTGGTCAATAAGGTACTCAACATCATTATTAATAAGGGAAATGCAAATTGAAATCATTATGAGATAACCATTAAAATGACTATCACAAAAACATTTTTTTAAAAGATTTTATTTATTTATTTGACAGACAGAGATCACAAGTAGGCAGAGAGGTAGGCAGAGGGCGGTGGCGGGCGGTGGGGTAAGGGTGCGTGTCGCAGGCTCCCCGCTGAGCAGAGAGCCCGATGTGGGGCTTGATCCCAGGACTCTTGGATCATGACCTGAGCTGAAGGCAGAGGCTTTAACCCACTGAGCCACCCAGGTGCCCCTATCACAAAAACATTTTTTTAAAGATTTTATTTATTTATTTGACAGAGATCACAAGTAGGCAGAGAGGCAGGCAGAGAGCGAAGGAAGCAGGCTCCCTGCCGAGCAGAGAGCCTGAGGTGGGCTCAATCTCAGGATCCTGAGATCATGACCTGAGCCAAAGGCAGAGGCTTTAACCCACTAAGCCACCCAGGCGCCCCTCACAAGAACATTTTTTTAAAAAGTAACAAGTACCAACAGGAATGTGGAGAAACTGGAGCCCTCAGACATGGTTGGTAGGAATGTAAAATGGTGTAGCTGTTGTGGAAAAGTTTGACGATTTCTCCAAAAACTGAACATACCATCACCCATATGACCCAGTAATTCTACTCCTAGGTATATACCCAAAAAACCTGAAAACCAAAACTCAAAACAAATACTGGTACACTAGGGTGTATTGCAGCATTAATCACAACTGCTGAAAAGTGGGAATAACCCAAGTGTTCAAGAGATGAATGGATAAACAAGATATGATCTGTCCATACAATGGTATGTTATTCAGCCACAAGAAGAAATGAAATACTAAGACATGCAATAGTGTAGACAAACCTCCAAAACATTATGCTATGTGAAATAAGCAGACCAAAAGTAGAAATACTGTATGATTCCATTAATATACCTAAAATAGGCAAATCTGTAGAAATAGGAAGTTAGGTTAGAGGTTACCGGGGGCTAGGGGAATGGAGAAATGGGGAGATATTGATTAATGGATACAGGGTTTCTGTTTGGAGTGATGAAAAAAAGAGAGCAGTGACAACTGCACAACACTGTGAATGTACTTAAGGACACTGAACTATACAACTTAAAATGGCTAAAACGGCAAATTTTACATTATATATATTTAATAGCACTTTAAAAAAATGTTAAGTGTTGGGGTGCCTGGGTGGCTCAGTGGGTTAAAGCCTCTGCCTTCAGCTCAGGTCATGATCCCAGGGTCCTGGGACTGAGCCCTGCATTGGGCTCTCTGCTCAGCAGGGAGCCTGCTTCCCTTCCTCCCTCTCTCTGCCTGCCTCTCTGTCTACTTGTGATTTCTGTCTGTCAAATAAATAAACAAAATCTTTAAAAAAAATGTTAAGTGGCATATAAACTATTCTGTAAGTATCATTAAGTTCCAGCTAGCTTTCTATCCTCTTAGATACTACAATAAATACCTTACATGACAGGTTCACTCTAGGCAATATCTAATCTCCTGGTCAGAACCAGGTAAGTGAATTTTCCACTAACAGCTAAACACAAAGCCAAACAAAATTCCTAGCCACAGGGCAACGTTCCAGAGATAGAACAGGCTACTGAGCTCACTGGATTCTTAAATCCTACTCATGGGAGTTCAGAAATGCCTGTACAGTATTTGTAGCTAATTCATCTGTCTTGAACAGGTAATACTCGTTTCACCATGAAAAATTATCTTCAAAATTGTAGAATCTAGCTATCAATATCCAGGCATTCATTTTATTGTTCTCTCCACTTTTATATTTGTTTGAATATTACAAAAATTTGAAATTTTGAAATCATTTCTAACATCTGTTACGCTAGTTAACAAACCTCAGGCACTAGATGACTATAGAAATAAAAGGGCTTATCAGAGCCTATGAAGTGAAGGTTCTGATCATAGTATTTCGAGGGCTATATAACTACTCCAAAGCGTGTATTATCTAGGAGTACTTTGAATGTTAACTAGCCATGCTTAGAGATTAAAATAAAACAGATACATATACCACACTATTTCATATGAAATATTTTCAAGTCTCTTTTATAACATCCAGAAAGTACTTCTATTGTGGATTTTCTAAAATAAATTACCGGCATCTAGCTACTTGTTTTCAAATCTCTTGGCCCCCAGACACTATGAGCTTCTTTTGAAGGGGAACATAGAACTGTGTCCTATTGATTCTTTTTTTTTTTAAGATTTTTTTAAAATTTATTTATTTGACAGATCACAAGGCAGAAAGAGAGAAGGAAGCAGGCTCCCCGCTGAGCAGAGAGCCCGATGCTGCAGGATCCTGGGATCATGACCTGAGCTGAAGGCAAAGGCTTTAACCCACTGAGCCAACCAGGCACCCCGTGTCCTACTGATTCTTGATTTCCTCTCTCCTGCTTGGAGTTCTAAACTAGTATCTGTGTTCAGAAAGTTCAGTTACACAAATAATTACAGAGTACTAGAGGCTACGTGTCAGGCATATTTTTAGTGCTGAGGATATAGCTCTGATCAACAATGACAAAGTGGTTCGCACTGGGCTTACATTCTTGTAGAATGCAAGTGAAGTGAGTAATAAGATTGGACCAAACAATTTTGAAAGGTCCTTCCAACAAATACTCTCTGTGATACAAATTGTACTGCTGTGGTGACCAACTAGTCCCCATGCTTTGGGGAAGCTTCTCTCAATTGCACAACAAAAGGTAACCAACCAACCTGCGGAGCAAACACAGAGCTGGTGGGAGGAGGGGTGCCCGACACTTTTTAAAGACAAGCGGCTCATTCATCCGTAATTTCCTCATTTTCTTATCTGAATTAGTATAATGGTCTACTGTCCAATGACAGACTACAGAAATAGTTTGTGACAACTGTAGGACCATAAAGCTTCCTTCACGGTGTTTCATTTATCTGCCTCCTACCAACAAGTGATAACAAATTTTTCCTATAAATGAAGATGATGATATAAGAAAACATTCAGTAAATTATAAGAGTTACACACATGTAACTCATTTCCTACATTTTCTAGTTATCTCCAGGCCAAAGGGTCTCAAACTGGGATCCTAGACCCCTAAGATATCCACAAAGGTGGTAATGGGAATCTTTAAGTTAATTTTCAACAAAAAGATTAACAATCTTACAGATCATACACTTATAGCCCATAAAGTTGTACCCACTAAATACCACCATCTCAATAAATGGGTCAAATACATTTTTGTTGATGTCTAGGGCTTATTCTTTAATCGATGGTATTGAAAAAATTTTCAATTCTTAAGGAGCTTATGAAAGGAATATAAGCTGATAAAGTAGTATAGTACCACTGCTTCAGAACCATTACTCCAAGCATAATGAACCTGTTAATCAAATTAGTGTCAGAACATTTTAATTTACTTTGGTATCTAGAGAAGTCAGTGCTTTACATCTTCTATCTGGTTCCTAGAGTCTCATTTGATACTAATGGCTACCACTTCTATAGGGTCTAACCGGTGATTATTGCTGATGCTGGCACCAAAAAAAAAAGCATTTGGGGTAAACTAGAACTATGCGCAGTTTCCGTTTCAAAGCATCCTATATCATAACAAATGATCTCTTGCATACAAGGCTAAAGCCTTGATTTCTACTTGAGCAATCACATAAATAGCACCAAAGCAACTGACTTGCTCTTATGATTCTTCCCTAATTTTAAAGGTATCATATGGATGACACTATGCTCCCTTCACTTTAAATTCTCAAACACCTTTCAATTTAAATGTTATGTTTAGAATTAAGCACCTATAAATATTTATGCCTAGATAACATTTTACAAATTTTCTCCTTTATGTAATAAGGTATTTAAAATTACTCCGAATAGGTTTTAAATTACATGCATTATGCAGAAATGCATATAAAAGTAACTGCAGGCATTCAAGTTTACATGTAAATTCAGCCAGCAGATACTGTAGAAGGCAGATGTTTAGTTGCCAAGCTAAAAGGCCGAATGAATTACAGGGAACTCACCTATGAGAAGTAGAAAGAAAGGTCACTAAGTAATCAATTATGAAAAGGCAAAGACAGACTTCTTCATTGTCCAAAGTTCAAGAAAATTTGAATTCATTTGATTCATACCACTAACTTTCCAGCCTCCAACTATGACTTTTCCATGGTCAGTCACTGCTTACTCAAATGAACAAATGGTAGCAATGGAGGGGGTTACTTGTGCTAGATATTTCAGAATTCCAAATTTTGAAGAATAATGATAATCCTTATATATGAATTACTACGTGCCAGGCATTATTTTACAGTAACCCTACAAGCTATGGTGTACATTTTACAGCTTAAGAACTAAGACACAGGGGCGCCTGGGTGGCTCAGTGGGTTAAGCCGCTGCCTTGGGCTCAGGTCATGATCTCAGAGTCCTGGGATGGAGCCCCACATCTGGCTCCCTGCTGAGCAGAGAGCCAGCTTCCCTCTCTCTCTCTCTGCCTGCCTCTCCATCTACTTGTGATTTCTCTCTGTCAAATAAATAAATAAAATCTTTAAAAAAAAAAAAAAAGAACTAAGACACAGAGAGACAAACTAACCTGCCCAAATTCACACACAGAGCCAGTATCTGAACTCAGTTGGCTCTTACTCATTTTAATATAATGTCACTCGGCGTAGTATAAATTATTCACACTGCATCTGTATTGTTACCTGTAGAATACATGCATTTTTTTTTTCAGTTTAAGATAAACAGAAATGTTGAGTCTCAGATATAAGAAGCAGCAAAGGAGATTTTATTTTATTTTTTTTTAAGATTTTATTTATTTATTTGACAGAGATCTCAGAAAAGGCAGAGAGGGAGGCAGAGAGAAAGGATGAAGCAGGCTCCCTGCTGAGCAGAGATTTTCCTGATGCGATGCGGGGCTCGATCCCAAGACCCTGGGACCAAGACCTGAGCCGAAGGCAGAGGCCATAACCCACTGAGCCACCCAGGTGCCCCGCAAAGGAGATTTTAAACTCTCATTTGTATCCAGAAAAATATAACAATGCTTACAATTCCATTGAAAGCAAATTACTTGTGAATTTTCACACAAATCTGGCTAAAGATGAAGAAATTTTTTAAAATTATCTTGTGAAATCTTTTTGAAATATCATTTTTAAAAGTTATTTCTCATTCTTGAATGGTTTTTGGCTTTAAGGAAAATGTTAGTATATATGTGATATATTACGGTAATATTTTCTGTTATTCAATATAATCATAAAAATGTTGGCATGTTTCTAAATTTATTGATACAGAAAGTTTCACATGATATGCGGAATAAAAATATCAGTAAAAATGACTTGTACAGGGGCGCCTGGGTGGCTCAGTGGGTTAAAGCCTCTGCCTTCAGCTCAGGTCATGATCCCAGGGTCCTGGGATCAGGAGCCTGCTTCCTCCTCTCTCTCTCTTCCTGCCTCTCTGCCTACTTGTGATCTCTGTCTGTTAAATAAATAAATAAAATATTAAAAAAAAAAAAAATGACTTGTACAGGTTGCCTGGGTCGCTCAGTTGGTTAAGCATCTGCCTTTGGCTCAGGTCATAATCCCAGGGTCCTGGGATCGAGTCCCACACAGTCTCCCTGCTCAGCAGAGAGTCTGCTTCTCCCTCTGCCCTTCCCCCTGCTCATTCTCTCTCTCTCTCTCTCTCACAAAAATAAATGAGTAAAACTACTTTAAGAAAATGGCTTGTATAATATGATTCCAAATCTATTTTGTGAAAAGTCTTAGGCTTTATGATAAACATTTAAATGTCATTATTAAAGGTGGCAAGATTACTGGTAATATTTCCTTTCTTCTTTTTTTTTTTAAAGATTTTATTTATTTGACAGAGAGAGATCACAAGCAGGCAGAGAGGCAGGCAGAGAGAGAGGAGGAAGCAGGCTCCCTGCTGAGCAGAGAGCCGGATGCGGGCCTCGATCCCAGGACCCTGAGATCATGACCTGAGCCCAAGGCAGCGGCTTAACCCACTGAGCCACCCAGGCACCCTATTTCCTTTCTTCTTTAAATCTTTTCATTACCTGAACTTCTTCCCTTTTTATAATTCTGTTTACTTTTATAAGCAGGAAAAAAATTTAATTTATTAAAATCTTCATTCATCCATATTTTTTATTTTGTAAGAGTTTTATAAACAAGAGTTGCAACTGCTCTACAAAATTCCCTAGTTTGGCTTTCATAGGTGGTATTGAAATGACTTTATAAAAACTATTATACTAATACAGTAATCTTATAACTACTGATCCTCTCCTCTCACAAATCAAAAAGATAAGGAAAGATAGCACATCACAGAAATCACTTGAATAGCCTGTTAGTATAATTACATTTGATCAGGCTTTGCATTTCCTGAATGTTATTTTCTTTGAAAAGCTATTAGGTGATAAAGTTGCTCCTGATCTTGTCTGAATAGTTGCAAATAGCAAAAAAAAAAAAAAAAAAAGAAAGAAAGAAAGAAAACAACCAGGTTTAACATTTTTAGATTTTTCAGCAACAGCTGTTCTTCCCTCAGGCAGTCAAAATACAATTTATTGTTTTGAGTTTTTCCTTCTTAATACCACCTAGCTTACCTTCCCTTAAGGTACTATGTACTATGAGATGTACTATGAGATACTGTACCTATTTTCTGGCTCTAGAAATAGGCACATCAGCACCTGCCAAAAGCAGGCACTTCCTCAAAGATTACACAATAATATTTCAGAGGAATAAGAATAACAAATATTGCAGCAAAAAG
The DNA here is from genome assembly GCF_022355385.1 of Mustela nigripes. Classification (NCBI taxonomy): domain Eukaryota; kingdom Metazoa; phylum Chordata; class Mammalia; order Carnivora; family Mustelidae; genus Mustela; species Mustela nigripes. The sequence goes on along the minus strand of NC_081557.1, from coordinate 50,516,842 downwards.
AATTCTAGAAATTTTAAAAACATATCTAGTTCTATTGTGAGCCAGCTCTATATCCCTACACAAGCCATTTATTTATTTATTTATTTATTTATTTTAGATTTTTTAATTTATTTGACAGGGAGAGAGAGATCACAAGTAGGCAGAGAGGCAGGCAGGGGGCGGGGGGAGGAAGCAGGCTCCCTGCAGAGCAGAGAGATGTGGAGCTTGATCCTAGAACCCTGGGATCCTGACCTGAGGCGAAGGCAGTCTTTAGCCCACTGAGCCACCCAGGTGCCCCACACAAGCCATTTATCTTAAAAGAAGGAGCTTTGAAACTAGATGATCGACCAATGGATTCAATCATCGTTCAGTGAATACCTCTGTGCAAGATCCTACAGTAAACTGCTCCCACTGCATTCTCACCCATGATTTCACTGCCGGCAGTTTCAGTCAACCATGGTCTGGAAGCAAACGATCCTCCTTCTGACATACCATCAGGTCAACAGTAGCCTAACTCTACCTCACAGTCAGTGCCTACTCACTTCACTTTATCTCATCACACGGGTATTTCATCACCTACATTACCAGGAGAAGGGTAAATACAGTACATGAAGATATTCTGAGAGAGAGAGGGAGAGACCACATTCACAGAACTTTTATTACAATATACTGTTATAATAACTATTTTATTATTAGTTATCATTGTTAACCACTTTACTATGCCTAATTTATAAGTTAAGCTTTATCCTAAGTGTGTATATGCAGGAAAAACCACAGTATATACAGCGGTTGGTACCATCCACAATTTCGGGCACCCACTGGGAAGTCATGGACGGTATTCCCCATGGATCAGTGGGATGACTTTATCTTACACGCAGTGGAGAGTTAAAGAGACTAAACAGATCCACCTTGAAAAATTTTACAATCTAATAGGAAAGAAAAATTTAAATGAGCATTTTGCTGCTTCGACAGTATGCCAGAACATATTTTAAACTTTCTAGGTAAATACAAGCTCCTTTTAAAATAAATGGAATTTTTAAAAAGGCGTGGGGGGGTGGGGCTGCTGAAGGCCAGCTCAACATTCAGCTCGTGATGCACTGAATAGCCAAATAAACTTAAATGTTCTAGAGAGAGGAAAAAGAGAGACAGAGAGCATGAGCAGGGGGATGGACAGAGGGAGAACCAGGCTCCTCGATGAGTGCGAAGCCTGATCAGGACTCTGGGATTATGACCTGAGGGGAAGGTAGAAGCTTAACCTACTGAGCCATCCAGGTGCGCATGAAATGTGCTAGTTTTAATAGAGTGCATTATATTTTAAGTTCATGGCATAAAAATAATAAAAGAGACTTTAAAGATACATAATTTCAAAATCAATTAGTTTCTACAAGTTTACTTACCTTGAAAAAATTCTTTAACAAAAGTTAGGATCTGCCTTATAGAGACAGTATTCACTTTGGTAACCCATTGACCATATCTGATTACCCTGTGCTCTGGCTGAGGACTAAGAACTGCATACTTACTACTTGAATAATTCAGCCAGCAATGGGGAGAAAATACTCCTCAAAAATGAAACCAGTAGGGAGGGAGAAAAAAGAAAATGGATAGGTCAGTAAACCAATTCAGAGAAAGCCTAAACCACTCATGTGACCCACAGAATTACCGAGAGCAGTTCATCTTTCCCACTACAAAAACCAGGGAGATAAGCAGTCTAGAAGCAGAGGCTGTTTTTTTCCCCTACTTTCAACCTTTCAGAGTCCAATGATTCACAGAAGACAAACAAGAGCATGTGGATTATAGGTTTCCTAACTCTAACATAAAGCAACTATTTAAACATGTAGTCTAAAAACTATATGGACAGAAGAAATAATGGTGTAAAAATAAGCTTAATCCAATAAATAAATAGAACTTACAGAGAGGAATCAATTATTTCAAAAGACAAAAATCACTAACAGTCTTACATAGAATAGAAACATGAAGATATCAATATTGAAATAATTTTCAATCAATATAATACATCTATAAAAGCATGGGGGGTGGAGGGGGAGGAAGCATGCCATTAGTAATCAAGTTTACAAATGCTCAAAAGATAGAACTGGTTTTCACGTTCAAAGACTGTGAACAAGTGATGTGCAGAAAACGTATAAATGACCAGCAAATATACGATGCTCCTCCTAGCTAGTAATCAGGGAAATGTAAACTAAAACAATGAGATATCATTTTTATCTAGCAGATTAACAAAATACTAAAAATAATGATAAAAGTGGGGTGCCTGGGTGGCTCAGTGGGTTAAAGCCTCTGCCTTCGGCTCAGGTCATGATCATAGGGTCCTGGGATCGAGTCCCACATGGGGGGTGTCACTGCTCAGCAGGGAGCCTGCTTCCTTTTCTCTCTCTCTCTCTCTCTCCCTGTCTGCCTCTCTGCCTACTTGTGAGCTCCATCTGTCAAATAAATAAATAAAATCTTTTTAAAAAAATGATAAAAGTTTGGCAAAGATTTAAAGAAAGGGGAATCTCTTTTACTGATGGTGAGAGCATTAGTTGAAAAAACGTCTTTCTAAAAGGCAATTTTTTAGGGGCGCCTGGGTGGCTCAGTGGGTTAATCCTCTGCCTTCGGCTCAGGTCATGATCCCAGGGTCCTGGGATAGAGGCCTGCATCAGGCTCTCTGCTCAGCAGGGAGCCTGCTTCCACCTCTCTCTCTCTGCTTGCCTCTCTGCCTGCTTGTGATCTCACTCTCTCTGTCAAATAAATAAAATCCTTAAATAAATAAATAAATAAATAAATAAATAAATAAAAGGCGATTTGTTGGAGCCCTTGGGTGGCTCAATTGGTTGAGCAGCTTCCCAGGGTCCTGGGATCAAGAGCTGAATGTCAGACTCCCAGCTCAGTGGGGAGTCTGCTTCTCCCTCTCCCTCTGTCCCTCCTCCCCCGACTTGTGATGGCTCTCTCTCTAATAAATAAAATCTTTTTTTTTTAATTTTTTAACTTTTTTATAAACATATACTGTATTATTAGCCCCGGGGGTAGAGGTCTGTGAATCACCAGGTTTACACACTTCACAGCACTCATCATAGCACATACCCTCCCCAATGTCCATAACCCTACCACCCTCTCCCAATGCCCCTCCCCCCAGCAACCCTCAGTTTGTTTTGTGAGATTAAGAGTCTCTTATGGTTTGTCTCCCTCCCGATCCCATCTTGTTTCATTTATTCTTTTCCGACCCCCCAAACTCCCCACGTTGCATCTCCACTTCCTCATATCAGGGAGATCATATGATAGTTGTCTTTCTCCAATTGACTTATTTCGCTAAGCATAATACCCTCTAGTTCCATCCATGTTGTCGCAAATAGCAAGATTTCATTTCTTTTGATGGCTGCATAGTATTCCATTGTGTATATATACCACATCTTCTTTATCCATTCATCTGTTGATGGACATCCAGGTTCTTTCCATAGTTTGGCTATTGTGGACATTGCTGCTATAAACATTCAGGTGCATATGCCCCTTCGGATCACTACGTTTGTATCTTTAGGGTAAATACCCAGTAGTGCAATTGCTGGGTCTTAGGGTAGCTCTATTTTCAACTTTTTGAGGAACCTCCATGCTGTTTTCCAGAGTGGTTGCACCAGCTTGCATTCCCACCAACAGTGTAGGAGGGTTCCCCTTTCACCGCATCCTCGCCAGCATCTGTCATTTCCTGACTTGTTAATTTTAGCCATTCTGACTGGTGTGAGGTGGTACCTCATTGTGGTTTTGATTTGTATCTAATAAATAAAATCTTAATTAAAAAAATAAAAGGCAATTTGTTAATATCCACCAAAATACAAACTGCACATCCCATTTGCCCTGGAACTTTCACTTCTAGGAATCTAAACTAAAGAAAGTACTAGCTTGCATATGTTCCTGTGTATTCAGCATAACATCTCTTTAAAACTGGGAGAAATTGGGGGTGCCTGGGTGGCTCAGTGGGTTAAAGCCTCTGCCTTGGGCTCAGGTCATGATCATAGGGTCCTGGGATCGGATCAAGCCCTGCATTGGACTCTCTGCTCAGCATGGAACTGCTTCTTGCTCCTCTCTCTCTGCCTGCCTTTCTGCCTACTTGTGATCTCTCTCTCTCTGTCAAATGAATAAATAAAATCTTTTAAAAAATAGTAATAAAAGCTTAAAGATTTGAGAATCCCTATCTTCCCCTTATGCTACGGAGCTAATCATTAAGTTTGTTAAATCCCGGGACTTAAGGAATCTTGCCTTCTCAAGTACTATTCTAACATAGCACTTTGTGAAAGGATATTTCTACCATCTCACCAGCATTTTTAGCTGTAATGATTTTTCTCTTGTCTCTACTTCTGTGGAAAAAGAAATTTTGACCTGTATCCCTGGAGTTAATAATACATTATATGTTAATGAAAAATAAAAATTTTTTTTAAAAAGAGAAGCAGAGAGCCTGCTTCCCTTCTTCTCTCTGCCTGCCTCTCTGCCTACTTGTGATCTCTGTCAAATAAATAAATAAATATTTTTTAAAAAACACATAGTGGAAAAAAGAGCAAGTTACAGAAAAGATCATACTATTCCTCAAAAAACCTAGCTTCTCTGAAATATTTACCATCAGACTATAACACCCACAACCGCTCTTTGTGGTAGACACCCACCAATCTTTGTCAATCCCCTTATTCACAGAAAAACTTAGCACCTACATTTCTCTCCAACTACTCTAATGATCATTCCTAAAGAATTCAGCCTTAGTATACTCTCAGTTCCTTTACTTCCTCCTAAATAAGTCTTTTCTTCCATCCTACTTCAGTGTCTACTCTCTGATCATACTCTGAACATTCTCCTGTCTAGTAACTAAACTACCTCCCAGTCTCAGTTTTGAGACTCTCACATTTAGACCACAACTTCCTAGCTTTCCAGCTTGACTGGTATGCCAGTGACCCTATTTTTACAATTCTCTATCGCCATCAAAACCTCGATCCATTGACCCTACTGCGCAACCACTGTCTATCACGTAGTCATCTCAATTCCCTCCTTAAATAACCTCCTCAAAAACCATGGTCCAAAACGAAACAACCTCCTTGTATACACTTTCCTATCCATTGCATCTCTCCTTCCATCATCTTCTAAGCAAAACCCTAACTCTGCTTAAACCCAACATACTGCTGAATCCAAAAGTGCCCTAATTGGTCTTATTTCCATTCTTGTCCCATGAGTCATAGACTGCTAGCCACCTAACCCATTATCTGTTCTTTACTTCCTTTCCAAGAAAACCCAGATTTTATGTGGAAAGTTAATGTACCCAGCTAAAACACTGCCTCCCAGACTCCCTGGCAGCTAGCGACAGTCTATGACACTGGACTATGAAGCACACATGAAGTCACTTAGTTGGGTTCTGGAGAAAACTCTTTTTAAAAAAAAAGGAAACCAGGAAAAAAAAATAATAATAATAAAAAAAAAGAACTCAAGGACATCAGGTGCCTCAGTCGGTTAGGCATCTGCCTTCGGCTCAGATCATGATCCCAGGGTCCTGGGACTGAGTCCACATTAGGCTCCTTGCCCATTTGGGAGCCTGCTTCTCCCCCTGCCTCTGCCTGCTGCTTCCCCTGCTTGTGCTCTCTCTCTTTCTGACAAATAAATAAGATCCTAATAAATAAATAAAGATTTTAAAATTATTTTTTAATTAAAAAAAAATTCAGCTGACATGTGCCTTTCTTCCCCTACCTTCTGTCTAGATGTGATTCTAGAGAAGGATCAGCCATCCCACAGTACAAGGAAACAGGCACACTTGAAGATGTCTAAACAGAAAAACAAAAGGAACCTGACTTCCTGATGTCATGAAGCTGCTGTATCAGCTCTGGGCTGCCTACATCTGGTTTTTGTTAATTGAGAAAAATAAAACTCCTAATTTGCTTGGGTTGTTATTTTTGGGTCTCTACTATTCACAGTAAATACATTTCCTAACTCCTAGGTGCATTACTGTTTATTCCCTACAGCACAACCAGAGACCTTTAAAAGTATGAGTTGGATCATATTACTGATTTCACATCACACTTAAAATAAATTTAGGTTCCTTAAAAGGTCAACTAGGCCTTCTTTGATGTGGCCCTTCTATTTCTCCCAACTCATCTCCTACCAAATCCCCATACCACCCTGCCCACCACTTGCACACCCACACTGTTCCTTGAACAAGCCAAACTTGTTTCTGTCTCAGGATCTTTGCATTTGCTGCTCCTTTGCCTAAAATCCTCTCTCCTCATACTTTTACTTGGTTTGCTACCTCATTTCTTCGAGGCAGCAACTCAAACGTTGCCTTCTCTGAGAGACCTTCCTGATTACTCTATTTAAAACAGTCTTTTTGTGTCTCCTCACGTTTCCTCTCCATTCTCCCATAACTCTTCTGATCCTATCTGATCCTACCTTATTAATATATAGTAATTATTTGTTTGCTTATTTACTGTCTTTTGCACTAGAATGGAATCTCCCTGGGCAAGGGCCTTGGGTGTCTTCTTCAGCACTATTTCTTCAGTGCCTGGCACATAGGACACAAAAAATATCTAATGTATAAGTCAATATACATCATCATTTCATTAGTACTGAAAAAGACTAAAGCATGTGTGTGTGTGTGTGTATGTGTTTAAGTATATAAAGGACCTAAGATAATACACTAACTGCTGATACTCGTTAACCATGGTGAAGAGAATGAGAAATGAGGAACTTTCACATTTTGCTCTTACATATTCCTCTATTTTTAAAAAAATTTTTTTTTTAAAGATTTTATTTATTTATTTGACAGAGAGAAATCACAAGTAGATGGAGAGGCAGGCAGAGAGAGAGAGAGAGAGGGAAGCAGGCCCCCCTGCTGAGCAGAGAGCCCGATGCGGGACTCGATCCCAGGACCCTGAGATCATGACCTGAGCCGAAGGCAGCGGCTTAACCCACTGAGCCACCCAGGCGCCCAAAAAAATTTTTTAAAGATTTTATTTATTTATTTGACAGAGAGAGAGAGATCACAAGTAGGCAGAGAAGCAGGCAGAGATAGAGGGGGAAGCAGGCTCCCCACTGAGCAGAGAGCCCGATGCGGGGCTTGATCCCAGGACCCTGAGATCAAGACCTGAGCAGAAGGCAGAGGCTTAACCCACTGAGCCACCCAGGCACCCCTCTTGTTTTTCTTATTACGAAAACAAAATTACCTATGATATATGGCAAGAAGAAAGCTTTAAACATATTCAGAAATATAAATCCACTCCTAGAATCATACAACTTAGAAACTCAGTAACCTTAGTAAGTGTAACAGTACCTACAGGTAGGAGGATCTATGATTACTAAGGAAATATCTTTTAAAAGAACTAGAATTAGGGGGCGCCTGGGTGGCTCAGTGGATTAAAGCCTCTGCCTTCAGCTCAGGTCATGGTTCCAGGGTCCTGGGATCGAGCCCCACATCGGGCTCTCTGCTCAGTGGGGAGCCTGCTTCCTCCTCTCTCTCTGCCTGCTTCTCTGCCTACTTGTGATCTCTGTCGTCAAATAAATAAATAAAATCTTTTTTAAAAAAATAACTAGAATCAGAAGAATAAAAATTTCTTATTAACTTTTTGTAGCCCTTATAAAAGTTTTTACTCTCACTTAAACAAAATAAAATATACCAAACAAAAAGTATGTTAGTAGCATGTTATACATCAAAATAGTAATGATAAGTTGCATAGAACTAATTTCCACTCACCATCCCTTGCTTGTAGCAACTTTTTTAAAAAGATTTTATTCATTTATTTGAGAGAGAGAGAGAGAGAGAAACACCATGAGTAGGGGGGAGGAGGCAGAGGAAGAGGGAGACCTGAGCAGAGCACTACTGTATGGCTCCAATCGCAGGACCCTGGGATCATGACCTGAGCCAAAGGCACCCAAGGATCCCACTTATAGAAACTTTTAAGGATTTTCCTTCCCTGGATATTCATCCAATAATCTAGATATTTACTTTGTTTTGTTTTAGAAAATATGTACTCTACGAGAAACCTTTTCTCTATCAAGTTCTCCATCTGAATGTCTAGTGCTTTTTAATTCTTCTTTACAACTTTATTGAGACACATTTTACATGTTATATATATAATCTATCCACCTCAAATGTACAGTTCAATGACTTTTAGGAAATTTACCAAGTTGTGGAACACACCAGATTTCAGTTTTAAAAATCTTCACCACTGCAATTAAATCACTCATGCCCTTTTATTGTTAATCCCCATTCCCACCCACTAATTCAACGAGCCACTGGTCTCCTGTCTCCATGACATCTGTCTATTCTGTACAGTTCCTACAAATGGAATCATAGAATATGTGGTCCCTTGTATCCGGTTCTTTTCACTTAGCATCTTTTTGAGGTTCATCCAAGAGGCAGCATGTACTAATAGTTCATTCTATTTTACTGCTGAATATTATTTCACTGTATAGATATGACACATTAGGGTCTTTCGATTCTCTGACTTGAATTTCCATTTTCCAGGTTGTACCATGGGTGCCAGCAACTTGGGAATTGTGGGCAAGGAGCTATATATGTCATTTATTTAACCCAAATGACACAGGTGAATGTTTTTCAAACCCAATCCAGTTTATATAGGATAAGATTGTCCTAGCTTCACTTAACATCATTTCTGCCATTTAAAATGCTTTTAAAACCATTTTTCTGTCCTCCCTTTTGAAATGAGTAAAAGTACAGTTCCCCAAGGTTTCTTTCTCTCTCCCAAAGCTTATAAAAACCTCTACTCTTACTATGCAATCTGTTTTAATCATTTTTCTACCTTCAATTCCTTGTTTTCTCTTTATCTTCAAGCTGATAGCTTTCCATATTCTCCAAGTTTGTAAAAAGGTATATTAGAATTAAGTATCTGCAGATTCTGGAATTTTATTTAAGAGAAATCTGTGGGTTTTTTTGAAGTGGTCCCTATAAAGAATTTCTTCCTATGTAGAAAAAAGCTTTGTAAGTCATTTAAAAACCAAAAAACCCTCACAATACCATTATGAAAGGAGCATGAGGACCCAAGTTAACATATGACACTCTCATCTAAAAGAGAAAGTCAAAGAATGTATAGTAATTAAACAAAGTTCTCTATTTTCTCTTTAATATGGCCTTTTAAAACATTTTTTTCATTCACTGTAAAATGCCACAATAATGTTACTATCTCACCTGTTTTATGATGATGTCTGATTCAGATTAAATGGATTATTTACCTTTATAAAATATTAAATATCCATATGTAGAATCATTTACAAAGGTAGATAACAGGGAAAGTGCTAGGGAATGATGACACAAATCTTATAACATACCTATCACCAGCCTTTTTGACACCTTAATTCTCTAAGTGATTTTGCAGACAATTAGCTTGAAAACCTTGCAAATAAGATGATGGGGACATAGCTAAAAGCTTTCCTAGAGGTAAACATTCTCTACCTAGGAAATTATTTTACTACCCCCCTTACTATCCTAAGTTATAGTTCTTCTGCAGTATATAACAGAGTAAAGGCAACAAAAGATAACACCAGTTTCATGTAATTAGAGGAACCTTGCAAGATAAGGAAAAATAATACAATCTATTATTTTTAGAGCTTAAACGTTGGCTTTTAACCAAGATTTAAATGCCAAGAATAAAGGCACTTGGGTTGCTCACTGGGTTAAAAATTTGACTCTTGGTTTGGGCTCAGGTCAGGTCATGATCTCACAGACTGTGGGACTGGAGCCCCACAGAAAGCCCCATCCCCCCAACCCTGTGGCAGGCTCCAGGCTCAGCAGGGAGTCTGCTTGAGTTCTCTCCCTCTGCCCCTCCCTACACTGTAGCCTGTGCTTGCTCTCTCTCTCTCTCTAATAAATTGAAATAAGTAAGTAACTAACTAAATGCCAAGACTACTCCTGTTAGTGGTCAGTTATTGTGTTAGGTGTAAGACAGGCCAGGTGAGCTACAGTTTCATCTGTAAAAGGACAGCCAAAAAGGGGTTCTTAGTTAAGGTATACTCTATGTCTATTATAGCTACAGTATAAGGTGATATGGAGAAAGACAGGCTCTACATTGTAAACTTGAAAAAACTCTAAATACTCTTTAATGTCATCATTTTAATTTACTTTAAGAAAACGAGTGGTGTGATCATGCATACACTGTACCTTTCTCAGGCTTTCATATTCCTCACGAAGTTCCCCAGGCTTGCTTAATTTGATTGGTGCTCTGAATATAAACTCTGGAGGAAAGGGAAAAGAAAACACTTTTTAACAGGAGTTTCTAAGAAAGAACCCAAAACCCCACCTACTGCTGTCCCACCTTATAAACCACATAAAAAAAATTACGGTCATCTTAGTTTAAATATTCATTCACTCATTAACGAATATTTATTAAAGGGTATAAACAAGGCACAATTCTAAGTACTGGGAAGAAGCATTGAACAAATAAAGCCCTTGTTCTCAGGGAGTTTACAATCTTACAAACAATAAGTAAACAAGTGTGTGCATATAATAGAACTGGTAGGATAAAGTATTATGGAGAAAAATAAATGTAGGATGAAAGAAAAAGATTATCTTATAAAGAATGGAGCCTCACTGATAAAGTCACATGTTAAAGGACCTTAAGGAAAAAACATATTTAATGTTACCAAGTAACATTTTAAATGAGTTAAAGTTTTATTCATAGCACTGTATTTTTCTATCTCTTTTTCAATATCACCAGCAGAGTATTTTCCTGCATATAACCTGTAGATATTTTTGGCATATAACCTGATTTTTTTTTAAAGATTTTTATTTATTTAACACACACAGAGAGAGATCACAAGTAGGCAGAGAAGCAGGCAGAAAGAGAGGGGGAAGCAAGCTCCCTGCTGAGCAGAGAGCCTGATGCGGGATGTGGGGCCCAGAGACCATGACCCAAGCTGAAGGCAGAGGCTTAACCCTCACCTGAGCCATCCAGGCACCCGAACCTGATTTTTTTTTTAATCCTTAAAGCCTTTGTGGTTTTTATTGGCCTAGAGAATAAAGTCAAAACTCTTCAACCTGTCATTCAATGCTCTCCAAAGATGGATCACAACTTCATCACAATTTCTTCTTTCTCCAGCATTAGATCTCTTAAACCTTGACTATCAAATTACAATAGATACATGCCATATATTTTTAAACCTTCTGCTCTGTTTTCTTAGCTGACATTGTTTTTTCACCTTATCTCTACATATTTTTAAATCCAAGATATTCAGGACTGCAGGAGGCACACAACACAGGTTAGTAATATAAATAGACGATTAAAACCCAAATTAAGAACAGGAATAAGAGAGAAGTTCTAAATGCTATCAAAAAGGAGGGGGGAAGTACACACCTCTGCCTCCTTAAATGTACATGACACTTCTATAAAATTCTATGTACCTGCAGTGATCAAAATATAGTATTAATTTTAGGACTTACTAAGAACTCTATACCCCATTGAAGATGATAAATATTTGTTGTAGAAAAGCAGGCTCCTTAGAAAGTTGACTTTTGTCCCTTTTCAGTTGTCTCAACTATTCTGAAAGACTCTTATTTAATACACCTGAGAAATGTGGAAGAGACTTAGAAACACTGGATCTAATGCAAAGGCAGGGAACAGCAACTTAAAGGCCTACAAGTACAAGGGAATTGTCAGACTGTTGGTGTGGGAGGCAAACATTCCACCACCTTCACTCACTTATTAAAAAAAAGTCCTGACGACTATTTTAATCACATCCCTTAAGCACATTTCCAATTATAGGCAAATAGTATTTAAAATCTGATACTTTAATAGAGAAGGAGAAGGAGAGAGGAAAAAGAATCCTTAAGGCAAAAAAAAAAAGTACTTTCAATCCATTTATGGAGAAACTATCAGATGTAAAATACTTCATATATATTTCCTTAGTAAATCTTCACAGAAACTTTATAAGGTAGGTCTCAAACCCATTTTACAATAAGGAAAAGGAGAGGATAATGACTTGCCTAAGGCCACAAAACCAGTACATGGCAAAACCAAAAGCATTAATAGGAATAAAGAGGGAAATTACATAATGATTAGAAAGGCAACCCAAAAAGGAGATATAATAATCATGAACTTGTATGAACATATACCACAGCAAAAACTAATTAAGATTATAAGGAGGTATTAAGAAATCCAAAATAATGCAAGAAATTTTAATACACCCCAATTAAAAACAGATCAGGCAGACCAAAAGGTAGTAAAAATGTAGAAAAACTGAACAAAATTAACAAATTTGATCCTAATGTATTTATATATATATATATATATATATATATATATATATGTATAGAGTGTGTGTGTGTGTATAATAAACAGAATATATATTCCTTAAAGTAAACAAGGAACAACTAAAAACACATCAGGTAACAAAGAACCTTTAAAGAATTCATATTATACAGACTTTGCTCTTGGATCCTAGCTACTATTTTCCAAGCCAAGTTTTCTGGCTACCTGGCTGATAATTCTGGATTACCCAATATTCTTTCTCAATAAATTCTTCTGCTGCTTAAATTTGCGAGTAGATTTCTGCTGATTAAAATGAATAATCTGGCTGATTCCATCTTTTATACAGAACTATGAAATGACCATAAACCAACCTCTAAGAAAAAAAAGACAGACAACAAAGGAATACTAAGAATAAAGAGGACCAAAATACAGATATCAAGGGGAGTTCAAATCTCCAAAGACTACTCAAACAATGTTCTCATGAATAATCTTACAGGTATAATATTTTACAAGTATATTCACAGATTAAATTGCTGGAATCAGAATTACTGTGTCAAAGAATATGTGCATACATGCTTTTGTAATTCTGATAGACAATACCAAGCCGCCCTTCCTTCCTATAGGCTGTGCAGACTTAGGTCCCACCAGCAATGCAAGAGAGTGTCATCTCCTTGTATCCTGTTATATCCCACAATGAGTGTGATTTTTTTTTTTAAGCTTTGTCAATCTAACAGGTGAAATTCTGTATCTTATATACATACTTTGAGTAAAACTGAGTACTTTTCATGTTTGAGTAATTTGCGTTTACTTTGATATGAAACGTCTATGCATTTCCTTTACTCTTTACATTAACTTTTTCTTCTTGATTTGTTAAAGCTCTCTATAAGGCAAATTAGCCTTATGTCATATGACTAGCAATACTTTTCCTAGTTTATCATTTGTCTTGACTTTGCTTGTAGTGGTTATTTTTATGTAGTTATATTAATCAAACTTCTTTTTCACAGCTTCAGTATTTTATATATTTGGAAAGACCTTCCCCAGGCCAACATATCATAGTTTATTCTGGTACAAAGTATAAGGTACTTCTCCTACCTACTTCAAAAAATTCTATACCTGGAGCACCCACGTGGCTCAGTTGTTAGGCATGTGCCTTCAGCTCAGGTCACGATCCCAGGGTCCTGGGATTGAGCCCCATATCAGGCTCCCTGCTCGGTGAGAAGCCTGCTTCTCCCTCTCCCACTGCCCCTGCTAGTCTTCCCTCTTTCGCTGTCTCTGTCAAGTAAATAAAATATTTTTTTAAAAATTCTGTATCTTTATTTTTATTTGGGGAGCAACATAAGGAGCATAATCTTATAAATTTACTATCCAACACAAGGGACCAAAATCTTTTAGTGATGGCCTGATGGAAATTATGAAAAACATTTTCTTAAAGATTTATGTATTTATTTGAGAGAGAAAGGGGGGGGTCAGGGCAGGGGGAGAGAATCTTCAAGCAGACTCCCCATTGAGTGTGGAGTGTGACATGGGGGCTTGATTGTACAACCCACGAGATAATGACCTGAACCAAAACCAAGAGTCAGCTTCTTAACTGATTGAGTTACCCAAGCACCCCATGAAAATTTTTACTTACTGTTGGGTAACTGGCTTTCTCTATAATGGTTCTTGCTAACATTTAGAACAAAAATGTCCAAATAACTTAACATCTTCATTATATCATGTAAAATAATGCAAAAAGCCTGATCCCCAACTTAGAAGTTTCCAGAGCCTTGGATAAGTCAGTCTTAACTTCCTCTCCTATAAAACTAGAATAATACCCGTCATGACAGGCCATTATGGCCAATAAATGAGTGTATTGAGAGTGAATATACTACAAACTATTTTAGTCAATAGAGTGGCATACAACAGAATCTAAGAACTACAAAATTGTCTCTGGTGTTGGAGAGAGAAAGAAACTGTGGTTTGGTCTGATTTACTTGCAAGTATAACTTCCAAGAAACAGAGATAAATGATCCAATTGCTTTGACACGTGTATTACATGAAAAGTTAAAGTCACTTTAGGATACCTATTAAGAAATCTCAAAGTTCATATATAAGGCCAAGTAGAACTCAGTATAGTGACTGAAATCTTACTATGCCTTGACTTATTTGAGAGTAAAAGGTAACAGTAGGGTAGAGGTAAAGGAGCAATTTACATTCAACAAGATCAGTACTGATATAGATTAGTTTAATCGTGGATTAAGATTAATAAAGTTTAATTCATTAAGAATATAAAATGTTAAATAGTCAAGATCACTTTTTACCTCAACAGAGCTGTGCTACATTAAATGACATTGTATCCAAAAATTCAAAAATTACATAGCTAAATATAAAACATGAATTGGTCTAACATGGCATTAACTTAAATATTTAATCCTATTTCCTATTTTACTAATGCCCTTCAGAAATGTCAACAAGGCAAAAAAATAAAAAATCCCATCTTTTTCCTATGGATTTACAAAAAGAACATATTAGATTCTGATACCTGCTCTGTCAATTAAGTGCCAAGGCTTCTCTTTGCCTTGGTCTCCTCATCGATCAAATGAAGTTCAAAATACTGGCCAACCTACCTCCTAGGAATGCAGAAGATCACAATTAATAGAAATAGTAGTAATCAATGAAGAATCCCTATAATAAGAACATTTAATAAAAGCACACTACATGCTAAGTGTGACACACACACACACACACACACACACACACCATACACTAAAATTAAAATATCTTTAGATCTCAGTTTCTACCCAAGGCACAAAGGCAACACACTGGATAACTTCTGAAATTAATGATTCAGTAATAATATTTTTATTTCATTTTAATTTACCATTCAGTAGCTTTCTCTAAATTCTTAAATACTCTATAATAAAGTCTAAACTGATGGGTAAAAATGTTATTAGGATTTTAAACTTACATAGAGTAGCTATAATATCAAAATAATTTCTTTGAAACTTTATGAAACATGGTGTTTCATTCCACTTGGATGACTGACAAATGGAACAGAAAAAGGCTAGAAAAATGAAAATTCCCCATTTATTTATTTATTTATTAGAGCAAGAGCTGGGGTGGGGGGGATACAGAAGGAGAGGGAGAGAGAAAATCTTAAGCAGACTCCATGTCCAGCACAGAGCCTGAGGCAGGGATCAATCTCACAACCCTGAGCCAAAATCAAGAGGCAGACACTTAACTGACTGAGCCACTGAGATGCTCCAAAATCTCCCCTTTTAAATCAGAGTCTTCTATGGGGTTTCTTAAAACTGATTGGAGAACATGTATATAACCAACATTTAATTTTATATTTATCAAACATTATTAACCTTTCAGTTTCCCTGTTTTTTTTTTAATTAAAAAAAAGCAATCATTTGTAATAAAATAGTTGGTGTCTGCTGATGTAGGACTCTCTTAATTTCCTTCTGCCTTTCTAGGGTCATATGTCAGATTCCTCCTCTCCAAAAGATGAAATTGTGGTTGAAACACATGCAATACTACTGCTAAAGCAGAGAAACAGGAAAAAAACCCAGAAGACCTTGGTATGGAGATGCCTTTTTATTTTATTTTTTTAAGATTTTATTTATTTATTAGACAGAGAGAAATCACAAGTACACTGAAAGGCAGGCAGAGAGAGAGGGAAGCAGGCTCCCCACTGAGCAGAGAGCCCCTTGTGGGACTCGATCCCAAGACCCTGAGATCATGACCTGAGCCGAAGGCAGTGGCTTAACCCACTGAGCCACCCAGGTGCCCCGGAGATGCCTTTTTAGATACACTTTCTTACTTTCTTTTTTTTTTTTTTTTTAAGATTTTATTTATCTATTTGACAGAGATCACAAGCAGGCAGAGAGGCAGACAGAGAGAGTTGGAGGGAAGCAGGCTCTCCACTGAGCAGAGAGCCCAATGCGGGGCTCGATCCCAGGACGCTGGGATCATGACCAGAGCTGAAGGCAGAGGCTTTAACCTACTGAGCCACCCAGGCGCCCCCTAGATACACTTTCAAAAACATAATCCGTGTACATCATTAAAATTAAAAATTTCTGCTCAGCAAAAGACAATGTCAAGAGAATGAGAAAGTAAACTACAGACTGGAGAAAATACATGCAATAGATATAGCTGATTTAAGATTGTTATCTCAAATATATAAAGAACTAGTGGTGCCTGGCTGGCTCAATTGGTAGAGCATGCAACTCTTAATAGGGTGGAGAGTTCGAGCCCCTCGTTGGGTGTGGAGATTACACACACACACACAAAAAAAAAAAAAAAAAAAAAAAAGAAAGAAAGAAAGAGAAAGAGAAAGAAAGAAAAGGTAAATAAAATAAAATATACCAATAACTATTAAAATTCAAAAGTAAGAAAAAACCTGATTTTTTTTAAATAGGCAAAAGACCTTAAGAGACACCTCACCAAAAATATTCACATGGCAAATAAGTACATAAAAAGACACTCCATATTGTATGTCATTAAAGAATTACAGATTGAAACAAGGTACTACTGCTCCACACCTCTTAGAATTGTCAAAATCCAAAACACTGACAACACCAAATGCTGGGGAAGATGTGGAGCAAAAGGAACTCATTCATTGCTGGTGGGAATGCAAAATGGTACAGCCGCTTTGGAAGACATATCTGGCAGTGTCTTAGAAAACTAAACATAGTCCTACATATGATCCAGCAACTGCACTCCTTAATATTTACCCAAGTGAGATAAAAACTTATGTCCATACAAAACCCTGCACAAAGATATTTTTATCTGCTTTATTCATAATTGCCAAAACTTGGACGCAACCAAAATATCCTTTAGTAGGTAAATGGATAAATTGTAGTACAGACAGAAAATGGAATATTATTTAGTGTTACAAAGAAATAAGCTATTAAAGATATGACATGACATGGAGGAAACTTAAATGTGTATTACTTAGTCAAAGAAGCCCTTCTGAAAAAGCTACATACTGAATGA
Organism: Mustela nigripes; assembly: GCF_022355385.1. Taxonomy (NCBI): domain Eukaryota; kingdom Metazoa; phylum Chordata; class Mammalia; order Carnivora; family Mustelidae; genus Mustela; species Mustela nigripes. Next base: position 50,499,665 of record NC_081557.1, on the reverse strand, counting down.
TTCCAACCATAGGACATTCTAGAAAAGACAAAATTATGGAAACAATAAAAAGATCAGTGGTTGCCAGGAATGGAGAGTAGTGGGGATGAAGCAGCAGAATTCAGAGAATTCTTAGAGCAATAAAAAAAACTCTGTATGATATTACAGATGGATATATGTCATTATGTGTTTTTTCTCCCAAACCCACAGCATGTACAACAAGAGTGAAACCTAAAAGTAAACTATAGACTTTGGGTGGTTATAATGTGTCATTTTAAGTTTATCCTTAGTAACAAATCTATCTGGTGAATGTTATCAATAATGCGGAGACTAAAAACACCATCACCCTCCTTAGTCCAGAGGAGTTAGTCCCAAACCCAATTCCTCCACCACCTTCTATAGGGATTTTCAAATTTTATCAGTACAGAAACAACTCCTCACACTTCCTTCACTGCACAGAAAGACATGCTAGAAACTACTTCAGGTGTCACCGAAGTGCTGGATATCTTGGTATTTGTAAATGAATCCAATGGTTGTAGGAATTCTTAATGCCTTTCCTCCAACAATGACTATGTTTAACAGGAAGAGAAACTCTCTAAGGATATGATGCCTTAAGAATGACACCACCTATGGCTGGTGACGTAAGCTGAGCACTGCACTCAGTCTAATGTGAACTGTAGGAGCAGCTCTACTTCCTTGAAGGTCCTTCCTGAAAAGGATTTTCTCTGTGGTAGGGTGACTGGTTACTAATAAAAGCAAACAAACAAAACTAAATATAAAACAGGCATTTTTCTAATTGTACCAAACCTCAGGAATGAAGTATCATTGTCAAACCATACTCAATACAAAATTAGAAAGAGAAACTCACTCAACTCTACTGGAAAGATGTTAACCCTAACAACTCCAAAGCCAAAGTTAATCATGTCTTGGTGCTTGAGTTTTCACCCCCATAGGTTCAGTATCTTATCAGTACATCAGAATGAATAAGAACTTTGGAGTCAGATCCGAAGACCTAGATCCTAATCTGAATACTCCTACTTACTAGCTATTTGTCCTTGGGCAAATTAAAAAAAAAAAAAATCTCTTTGGATGTAGTGCCTGGTGGGCTCAGTCGGTAGAGCACACAACTCTTGATCTCAGGGTTCTGAGTTCAAGCCCCACATTGGGTGTGGAGCCTACTTAAAAAAAATTAAAAATAAATAAAAAGAGAGAGAGAGAGAGAAAAGCAAAGCAAGGGAAAGAAAAAAGAAAAAAAATCTCTTTGGGTAATTTCCATCTCAATCAGCATCACAGCATGGCTATGATGGCTGGCAGTTATGTAGCACTTAAATTATATGCCAGGCTCATTTCTAAGCACTTTGCATTTATTAACTTATCTAATTTTCATAATGACCCAAAGGGAAGGCACTATCATCCTCATTTTAGGTAAGGAAACTGAAGCACAGAGCATTTATTTTGCCCAAGGCTATACTGCTATCAATGAAGGAGCTATGACTTGAACCCAAGCAATCTGACTCCAGAATCTGTGCTCTTACCTACTATGCCTTATTACTTAATAATTTTTTAAAGATTTTATTTATTTATTTGACAGACAGAGATCACAAGCAGGCAGAGGGGCAGGCAGGGAAAGAAAAGGAAGCAGGCTCCCCACCAAGCAGAGAGCCTGATGCAGGCCTCGATCCCAGGACCCTGGGATCATGACCTGAGCTGAAGGCAGAGGCTTTAACCCACTGAGCCGCCCAGGTGCCCCTAATTTTTTAAAAAGGAAAAAAAAGCCTAACAACCCTATAAAACAATGGGCAAATGCCATGAATAGGCAGTTTTGGGAAAAAGTAAGCTCAGATGACTTAAAAATCTATTAAAATGTGTTCAATGTCACTCAGATTTTAAGATATTAAAAACTTAAAACAAAATACTTCTTTATATCAGATTAGTAAAGACCAAATAATTTGATAAAGACAAGAGTTAGTAAGGGTATCCTTTATCTTAAAGATAAATCATACACCGACCTAGTACAAAAACGTAGTACAAAGACATAGTATAAAAATGTTCACTATGGATCATCACAATACTAAAGACTGGAAACAACCTAAATATCCTTCAGTCAGAAACTGACTAAATAAATTTGCAGATGACTGGAATACCACGAATCTTTTTCTATACTGTCTGTTTTTATTCCTGGTCTGGTGTCTGGGTTTACCCAGTAACTTTTGTTAGAATGTCATTCATTGTGTATGAAAAGCTGTAGAGGCTCTGGATGCTATTATATTCCCACAGAGCATTCATCATTCTCCACACACAGAGAGAATGCGGGCAGATCACCTCACAATCCAATCAGGACATGAGCTGATTCAAGGCTGGCAGTGATCTTTGTTAACACTAGTGAAGCCTAGCCTAGTTTATAGTCCAAATACCAAACCTTAAGGCTACTTACTTAAGTACCATAACTAACACCACATATTATTCCTGCAAGAACTTACCCTGCTTTTATTTTAAAACTATCCTTTAAAAAATAACTAATCTAATCAAAATGTCATAGCCCACATACTAAGAACATATACAATGCTTATAATTTTTGACCTAATAATTAATTTCCAGGAATCTATCAAATAAAATAACCTAAAATACAGAACAACTTTTATATAAAAAGATTTTCATTGTGGGGCTTCTAGGTGGTTCAGTCAGCTAAGTGTTTGACTCTGGCTCAGGTCATGATCTCAGGGTCCTAGAACTGGGCCCAGCATTGGCCTCCACATTTAGTGGGGAGTCTCTTTCTCCCCCTCTCTCTGCTCACCCACCCCCCTTGTGCATGCGCCTTTTCTCTCTCTTGTTTTCAAATAAATAAATAAATGATCTTTTAAAAAAAGATCTTCATTGCAACCCTACTCATAATTGTAAAACAAAAACTGAGAATAACCTAAAAATCCAATTTTGAGGGAATGGTTAGGCCAATTATGGGTAGTCTATATAATGTCTGATCATCCTACCATGAAAATTATATAGAAAGACTTTTTAATAATGAGAGCTATTGCATTAATAAGACAGGAAACCATTTGTATGAGAGATGCAAGTTGCCAGACTGAATGGCTTATAATTTCAAACATAAAAAACAAAACAAAACAAAAAAACTATTAAACAGGGGTGCCTATCTGGCTCAGTCAGTAGGGTATATGACTCTCAATCTTGGGGTGGTAAGTTAGAGCCCCACAATGGGCATAGAGCCTGCTTAAAAAAAAAAAAAATTAAACACAGAAATGGCAATAACAAAGGGACAAAGAACAGCAATATAATTGTGGAAATCACAAAAGAAAAAAAATAGTGATTAGATATCAAGTTATCCTGCAAAATTATGTAAGAATAAGGAAAAAGGTTTCCAGAAATTAAGAAATTAAAGCAGGAATGATCATTAAAGAAAAAGGGAGTTGCTGTGGAAAAAGAAAATACACACAAAATAAGGCACAAGACCCTTTCGCCAAGCTTATAAGTGAAGATGGGCTTATAGTTTTTCAAAATATTTAAATAACAGAGACAATGACAGAATATCACAAGTAAACAATTGCTAAATGAAGTTTACAAGCAAACACTGCAATCAACAGCCCCCACATCCCCATTCCACAGGAGGAAGAGAACCAGGAAAGAGAGGCAGGCTTTTAAAGATGGACCAAGCAGAAACTAACTGGTAAAACTTAGGTAAGTCCAGAGATGGAGAAAGAGCAATGCATGTGAATAATGAAGCACAAAGTATGAAGGCTGGACAGTGAATGAATATGATTTGCTAGAGCAGAAAGGTTGTTTGGAAGAGATGTACAGGTCAGATAGGTAGGCTGGGGAATAGGGTTTTCTTTACTTTTATGTGAAAACAATGCCAAATTTGGGGAGAATCTCCCCTGCATAGAATATGAAGGGTCTACTTTTGGGACTCTATCGTAGTGTCTACCTGTGTCGGTCACTCAGTTAAATATCTGTTTGTCTGTCTGCTTTTTTAATATAGCATATTACCAGCCACATGAGTATGCCTGATTCCACAAATACAAACATCCTGGGCTGAGGAGAACACTTAGACACTATCACTTACCAGTGTGACACTGGGCACACTACAACTTCTCTGGCCCTCAGTTTCCCTATTCCCAAAAGGATAACAGTGCTTCCCTCAACAGAACCATTATGAGTAGCTAAACATGATTTAATGTAATGTGTCTGGTACAGTGTTGGCTATATAACTAATACTCATTAAATGTCAGAAACTTCCCCATAAGGAGAAAGAAATATTGTACTTAACATTTTTCAGGGACAGAAATTTCTTAGAATTGTAGGGAAGTATAAGGAATTCAGTGGGAAAAAAAAAGATTTTTTTTTCTATATATTAGTGGGGCAACTCAAAAGTACTTACTAAATTAATTGCTTAAAAAAATGAACGATAATACTCAAATTTCAAGTTATATCTTGCTCCCTTTGCTTAAAAAATTAATCTGATTTGTACCTTGATCTGGAAAGAATAATGAGCAGCCTGGGGCTATAGACTCACGGCCAGAAATTAAATGTTTTTGGTTTGGCAGACCATAAGGTCTCTGTCACAACTGTCTACTCTGCTATTGTAGCATGAAAGCAGTCATAGACAATATGAATGAGTATGGCTATGTTCCAAAAAAACTTTAATTACAAAAATGAGCAGCAGTCTGGATCTGACCTGTTGACTCTAGTTACCAACCCCTGGAACTAAATGTTTGCATCCCCCCAAAATGCATATGCTGAAACTTAATCGCCAGTGTGATGGAATTTCAAGGTGGGGCCCTGGAAAGGCGATTAGGTAATGAGAGCAAAGCCCTCATGAATGGGATTAGTGTTCTTATGAAAGAGACCGTAGAGAGCTCCCACTTCCCTCTATCAAATGAGAACATAGCAAGATGAACTAGGAGGTGGACTCCAGTGTGACACTAAACTATATGCACCTTATCTTTCACTTTCCAGCCTCTGGGAACATGAAAAACCAATTTCTGCTGTTTTGGTGTTTTTTTGGGTTTTTTTTAAGATTTTATTTATTTGAGGGGCAAGTGGGTGGCTCAGTAGTTAAGCATCTGCCCTAGGCTTGGTCATGATCCCAGGATCCTGGGATCCAGTTCCACATCCGGCTCCCTGCTCAGTGGGAGGCCTGCTTCTCCCCCTCCCACTCCTGTTTGTGTTCCTCTCTTGCTGTGTCTCTATCGAATAAATAAATAAAATCTCTAAAAGAAAAAGATTTTATTTATTTGAGAGAGAGAGACAGAGACAGAGATAGCAAGAGAGATAGCACAAGTAGGGAAGAGAAGCAGGCTCCTCACTGAGCAGGGAGCCCAATGCGGGGCTCAATCCCAGGACCCTGAGATCAAAACCTAAGCCAAAGGCAGACACTTAACCGACTGAGCCACCCAGGCACCCAAATTTCTGTTGTTTGTAAGTCCCTCAGTCCATGATATTCTGTTATAGTAGCCCAAATTGACTAAGACACATGGATGGGAGAAAGACAGAGTAAGAGTAGAGACCCACAGGATTTGCAAAAGCAGGTATTAAATAAGAGCAAAGTGAAAGCAGTAAGTTTCCTTGTTGAATCCAGAAAAGGCCCAAATAATAAGACACAGTTAGGGAGCACCTGGGTTGCTCAGTGGGTTAAGCCTCTGCCATTGGCTCAGGTCATGATCCCTGGGATAGAGTCCTGCATTAGGCTCTCTGCTCACCCGGGAGCCTGCCTCTCTGCCTACTTGTGATCTTGATATCTCTCTCTCTCTCTCTCAAATAAATAAATAAAATCTTTAAAAAAAAAAAAAAGACAGTTAGGCAGCCTGCACTGGATCAGCCCAGTCAAAGCAACATGAGACACACAGTAAAAGAGGTCGCAGAAGCAAACACAGGTATAGGAACACTACAGAGATGAAGGCCCTGTAGATCTAAGCAGAAAAAGACCGCCATATGATTGCCCCCACCACATCCTTTGGATTTACTTTCTGCTCTGTTGGAAGCAAAGAATCATTCACACTACTCCATAAGGTGAAATGATACCAAAATTAGAAAGAGTACAGGATTTGGAACCATACCACATACATTCAAATCTACCACCCACCAGATAAATACTGTCTTTACGAAGTCTATGTTTCTTCATCTGTAAAATGGGGAGTCATATCTAGCTTAACAGGGTTGTTCTTCTCATCTAATCTTCCAATATCTACTCTAAAAATTCTGTGTGTATTAAATGGTAGCCTAACTGGCCTGTTGACTCTTTTTGTCTTTACATCTATCATCAACACTCCTTCCTTGGTTCTTCATAATATAAACAGACTCCTGACCCTATCATTCTCCTGCTTACTTTTATTGGCTTCTCTCTGCCTCCAAGATTTATAACCAGGACCCAATCTACCATTCCAGTCACATTCTTCCATTCCTGCAATACTGATCCCCTCTCTAGCCTTAACACATCTCACTATAACGAGATATGCCATACCTGTCTCCTCTATGAGAGGAAGATGATTACTTCAAAACCCTGCCTACTGCCCTCTCCTTTGTGAGGCTTTTCTCACTAACCCAGAGAGAATGACATTAGCTTCCTGCAGGCTCTCATAACATTCTGGACTTAACTCAATGGTAGTAGCATTTATTACCTGTGTTATAATTACTTATCTCTGCCTCTGCCTCCCCAAACTAGAAGATTTCCTTGAAAACAGGTATCTGTCCTAGTGTAAGATAGTGGCTTAAAAACTTTTTGTTGAATGAACCAATGAGAACGATCTTTAATACCGTTAGCACTTATTGGGGCACCAGGGTGGCTCAGTCAGTTAACTGCCTTTGGCTCAGATCATGATCCCAGGGTCCTGTGATCAAGCCCCACATCAAGCAGCTCCCTGCTCAGCAGAGAGCCTGCTTCTTCCTCTCCTTCTGCCTGCTACTCCCCTGCTTGTGCTCTCTCCCTCTCAAATAAATAAATAAAATCTTCAGAAATAATACTATTAGCACCATTTCGTACTAAAGTCTTTCAAAGAATGTACTGTCTGAAGGGAATTGTAGTAAAGCTTTTCTTTACAGTTAAGGCAAACGTAAACTTCAGGGTCCAATCTTTTGAGGTTTTTATTTTCATAGTTCTACAGAACCAAACACTGGACAAAACACAAGAGAAATAGCAAAATAGAAGTAAAGGGAAAATAAGTTCACTGCTACTCAGAAAATAAAAACCAAACCCAAACTGGAAATAAGTTATCTTCAAGCCTAAAAATCTTGTGGTAAATACATGTGACGAGGAAGACCGTCTGATAGCAGCTCACGCCAATAACAAACAAGCCAGTTTTGTTGCTGATAAATTCAGTTGAGTAAGGCTAATGCTACCTTTAGCAGTATTAGGAATCTAGCATCCAGATGGAGAGACAGTCCATCCCATTACACTCTGCACTAGTCGGGCATTATTTTAAGTATAAGGGTATACTTTCCTCTGAAAGGGTAAAGGAAACATCACATATAATCAAAAACTTTTAGGGATTTTTTTTCTAAGGAATCGTTTTCCTTCATTAAGCATTGTCTATGTATCCAATACATTCCAAGTACTATACTAAGTGTTGAAAACAAAGAAACATCTTCTCTGACTTCAGAGAGTTCACTGTAGTGCCAGACACACAAAATGAGGAACTGAAGTCCAGTGACATGAGTGACAGGCATGCTTATGTGGTGGCACAAAGGAAGGTAGCTGACTCCTATGTGGGTGAGAAAAAATTTCACAAAGCACTTATGCTTCACCTGGGCCTTAAAAGATGAGTATAATTTAGCAGGAAGACAGTGCCTTCTAAGGCAGAGTAAGCATAGGTGACAAAAGGTCAAAAAGGATCCAAAAAGCATATCCATTAACTAGATCACTAAGTAATGTCTTATGGCCAGAACCTTTGGAAAGGGAGGAAGAGAACCAAAGAGATTAATTTAAGAAGTTCAACCTAAAAATTCAGATAGAAATAATCATTTTCTTTAAATACCTGAATATTAGAACTAGGCAAGCAGATTTTAATTCACTAGAAAACTTAACTTTCAAACCATTAAAACTCTCCAAATATAGAGAGCAATGAGTAGAGTCACCAGAATGGTAGAAGTATCCCTATTCACGTGTAAGATCAATCTCCCCCTGGTGTTCCAAATCACATCTTCTCTTCCTTCTTCATGACCTGAGCTCACCAGTTAACTCTCTCCAGCACCATCGATTTCTCCCTAATATGAAAATACACAAATCTAATATACAAACATGACTTAATATCATCTTAACAAGAAAAACACTCCTGAGCTCTTGTCCCAGATACTGGCCTTTTTCCTGCCCCCACCTTTACAGCAAAGCCCTCCAAAGAGTAGAGAGTATATTCAGTTTCTCCTTTCACACTTTAACCCATGCTAATAGGACCTTTTTGTTTGTTTGTTTCACCACTCTCTAAACTGTTTTTAATAAAGTCACCAAGAAGGACCTCCAAGGTTCCCCAGGGTCAGTTTATAATATAGGCATATTATAAAAGAGTTCAATCAATGGGTATAATCTGATAAAAAGAACTAAGGATCTTTCCAATCAAAACAGCTAATACCAGCCTCACAGAAAGTATAAATCTGGGATAAACCAGCTCAGATTCTGCACACAACTATCTTCATAGTAATACTATCCATTTCCTTTGGAAAACCAGAAAGGATAATGAGGTGTTGAAATTAGACAGTCTTGCATCATCTTTATCAGTATGAATACCAGCAAACACTCTTCTTCCCTTACATAGCTTCATTACAATTGTCTAACACTTATTTTAATCTAATCTTCTAAATTAGACTGAGGCACAGTTACTAAGTATGAAAGATAATCCTTCTTCCTTCAGTGTTCCTCCTCTAGACATTCTTGTTCTCTTCAAGTCCATCCTTTCTAAGTATCTAGTTCAATGACTTACACAGATGAGGTACTCTGTAAATGTCTAGTAAATAAACTGTAAAACCTAACATATGGGACCTAGTACAAAGTAAATTCCATAAATGCTAACTCCCTCTCCAAAACCATCCTAATTTGAAGAATGCAGAAGTCTGATAAAAACCTCCCTAAGGTACATGAACAAGTTGATCTATTTCTCTCTCAGAAGTACCTGCATTGTTAAAGAACGACAAGAATAAGGGACCTAAAGAGAACTTCCGATACCACAGGATATATGAGTGATATCCTGAGGCAACAGAATCTTCCCTCATCACCATAAGTGGTTAATCATCAACATGACCCTATATATCAAAAGAAAGTTAAACCATTTCTTTTACTAATTCTTATCATTAAAAAGCCATATACACTTGGCAATCACTGGAAACAAGCTAGTAAAGTCTGGCAGGAAATGTATAATTATTAACATTGGATTTCTCTGGAAAGACAGACAATAATTGTCTTAACTGTTATTCATCCCCTTCTCTTTTCCCACCAAGGACAGCTGTTATTATTTTTTCCAGTACTATACTTAGTATCATTTTTAAAAATCTTGTCATGTGTATAGGTATATATACATATGAATATATATGTCATACACATATTTCTGTATAGGGCAGACACCTATTGATGGAATTACCACATGGTAAGAAATGTAGCTCTTCAACCTTACTAAGTGTGGCCAAACTGCTCTCCAAAATGGTTGTACCAGCTTATACTCTTCCAGCAGCATATAGTTCTCCATTATTAATTATCAATAACTGATCATAAATCATGCCAATCTGATGGCCTCTCATCATTGGTTTAATTTGTATTTCCCAAATTACCAACGATAGTGAGCATCGTTCCAGATGTTTGTGGCCTTTCAGTTTTCCTCCTCTATGAAATGTCTATATCCCCTCACCATTTTTCTAGTGAGGTGTCTGTCATAGCGATTTGTGGTTCCTCATATATTTTGCCAAATTCATTTTCAAGGAAATAACTGGCAAAATATTGTCAGTTATTTCATTGAAAATATTTTCTTCCACCCCATGGTGTATCTTCTTACTTTATAATATCTTTTATCATACAAAAGTGTTTTACCAAAAAAAAAAAAAAAAGTGTTTTACCTTTATGTGTCAAATTATCAATCTTTCCTTTATGCTGTTTGTTTGTATGAAGAATACTTCTCTACTAGAAATACTTCTAGTATTTCTTAAGCTTTATAGTCTGACCTTTAATTCATCTGGAATTAATTTTTTGTATATGCTATAAGGTAAAGATCTATTTTTTTTCCCCTGCTTTCTCTAAGGTTGGCTACCTAACCACAACACCTGAATATGGTGTCTTTGCCCCACTGATCTATAATGCCACCTGTCATCTACCAAATTCAAATATATGAGAGCATGTTACTGGACTCTTTTTTTTTTTTTTTTGGAATTTTTAATTATTTAACATTGGTTATCCAACTATCCTGACACCAATACCTCACTGTTTTAATTAATATAGCTTTATAATAGCTTAATTAATTTGATAAAGTAATGTGCTCCAAAATGGTCTTGACTGTTCTTGGCCACTAAACATCCTTATTGACAAGTTCCACCTTAAAAAGTTTCCTCCTGGGGCATCTGGGTGGCTCAGTCATTGGGTGTCTGCCTTCAACTCAGGTCATGAGCCGAGGTCCTGGGATTGAGCCCCACATCAGGCTCCCTACTCTGCGGGAAGCCTGCTTCTCCCTCTCCCACCCCCCACCCCCCGATTGTGTTCCCTCTCTCACTGTCAAATAAATAAATAAATATATATATTTTTAAAAGTTTCCTTCTGTTCCAAGTGTTCTTGCTTTGTAAATAATGAGTGGCAAATTCCATCAAATACTCTTTTAAGAATCTGTTGAGATGATCTAGGATTTTATTTTCCTTGAGTTCATTAATATAGTGAATAACCTTTTTTTTAAAGATTTTATTTATATGAAAGATAGAGCATGAGCAAGGGGGAGGAGGCAGAGGGAGAGGGAGAAGCAGACTCCCCACTGAGCAGGGAGTCCAATGAGGGGCTTGATCCCAGGACCCACGGATCATGACCTGAAGGCAGAAACTTAAATGAGCCACCAGGTGCCCCACATTAGATTCTTAATGTTACATTGAACTTGCATTCCTAGAATAAATGCTACTTGTTTATGATTTTTTTTAAATGTACTAACTTAGCATGTATCTCACTTGGGATTTTTTAAATATACATTTAGGAGATTGGCCAGTATTTTTCCTTTCTTATCCTGTCCTAGTATGATTTTGATATCAAGTTGTAAAAGCCCTCCAAAATGAATCTGGGAACACTTTTATTCCCCGGAATAGTTTGCATAAGGATCACCCATCCTGCAATATTTAGATAACCTGTAAAACTCTGTGCCTGGTGCTTCTTTAATGGACAGAATTTTCCTTCCACTTTTTATTACGGAAAAGCCTCAAATATTTTTTAGAGAGACTTGCATATAATGAACCCCAACCTATCCATTCCCCCAGCTTCAACAATTCATTGCCAATCATATTTCATATAATCCCCATCATTACCTCCCCCCCCCCTTGAAGGAATGATTTCTGAAACAAATCCCACAGACCATATCATCCTAGTATCTCTCCTAAAGGACTCTTTCAAAACATGGAACTAGAAAACTACTGTCACATTAAAAATTCCATAATCTTTAATACCAACAAATATCTACTCAGTATTCAATTTCCTGTCAAATGTTTTTATAGTTTTTCAAGCCAGGATACAAATAAGTTCATACACTTAAATTTGTTGTATCTTTTAATCTACAGGTTTCCTTTCTATTGCTCTTCTTCTTCTTCCTCTTCCTTCCCACCTCTCCTCTTTTTCTTCTTCACCTTATTTGCGGGAAAAAAATGGGCCGTGTATCCTGCAGCTCCCAACATTCTGGATTTTGCTTATTACATCCCCATATTACTTATAATATTTATACTATAAACATAAATATAATATTTATATTACCCATATTAAAAATAGATTTTACTATTTAAGTTCTTTTTTAGTTATACTTTTATTCATATTTTCTATTTATTCTTGAGTAAGCTCTGACAGTTTGCATTTTCCAGGAAGTTGACTATTTATACTTTTCAAACTCATGGCATAAAATTCCATATTCTATATTTATGGCATTTTTATATATTTATCATATCTATAGCTGTGTTCCCTATTTCATTCCTAACATTTATGACTTCTTGTTTTTTTCTTTAGCCAATCTTGCCAGAGATCTGTCTATAATATAAATCTTATATTAGTACCTTCTGTGAAATTCCCATTTTGGCTTTATTAATCCTCTTCACTGTTTGTTTTCTATTCCATTAATTCCTGTTATCTTTATTCTTTCTGATCTTTACTTCCTTTGGATTTAATCTGCTGTTACCTTCCTACCTTCTTCAGCTGGCCACTTAACTCAATAATTTCCAGTCTTGGGGCGCCTGGGTGGCACAGTCTTGGTTTCGGCTCAAGTAGTGATCTCCAAAACCATGAGATCAAGCCCACATTGGGCTCTGTGCGCAGTGCAGAGTCTGAGACTTTCTCTCCCTCTGCCTCACCCCCTGCAGTCTCTCTCTCTCTAATATATACATAAATCTTTAAAAGATAATTTTCAGGGGTACCTGGGTGGCTCAGTCGCTAAGCAGCTGCCTTCAGCTCAGGTCATAATCCCAGGGTCCTGGGATTGGGCCTGCACTGGGCTCCCTGCTCAGCAGGAAGCCTGCTCCCTCTGTTTGTGTTCCCTCTCTCGCTGTGTCTCTGTCAAATCAATAAATAAAATCTTCAAAAAATAATAATTAATAATAATTTTCAGTCTTTCAATTCAAATACCTTGAAGATTCGGGCTCTGGCTCAGGTCATGATCCCAGGGTCCTGGGATCGAGCCCCCCATCGGGCTCCTTGCTCAGCAGGAAGCCTGCTTCTCCCTCTGCCTCTACCTGCTACTCCGTCTGCTTATACTCTCTCTCTGACAAATAAATAAATAAAATCTTTAAAAAAAAGAAATACCTTCAGATTCTAGGACGTATATTTCTTCACGTTAACATCTCTGAAATTGGGATGTTTCTTACAACTTAAGTTCTATTATTCAGGCAGCAGTGACGATCCCCCTGTCCTTGCTTATGCATAAATGTAGATAATTACAGAATAAACTTGCAAAAAAAATGTAGTGATTTGGTGGCTATGCCTGGTGGCATGATTGGACAACTGTAATCTCTCAATATTAGCCAACAAACCTATTTAGACCATCTGACAAAGAACTATGAGTCTCATCTGAAAAGCTTTTGTTGAAGCCATTTGGCAAGCTCAAGAAAGCATCAGCATCAAAACTTGCTGGGTGCCAGCAGTGTCAAAGAAAATGATAAGGATAGCTATAGGGCACTCTTTTAAGAAATGCTGTATCACCAATGATATCTCTGACACAGTAAGCAATACTAGGTAGAAAAACACAAACCTCTATGATTCAGTTGAAACCTGATTTAGAAGAATCATGAACAGGAATATCCTAATCTATTACCTCACTTCCTTTTATAAATACATGCTCTAGTCATATGTTAAATCTATAAATAAATTTATAAGAGCTCTTGCAGGAAGCATAAAGTTAAAAGGTATAAGTGATAGGAAAGCATTGTTTGGTAAATGATAGTGCATCTTACAAAAGATGGCAACCTAAGATTCAATGAAATATAATATAGGCACTTAAATTTTCCTTAGTTTTGCTTTAGCTGTATTCTACAGATTCTGAATGAGTTGTTTCCACTGTTACTCAATTCCAATTATATTCCAATTTCCATGATTTTGTTTTTTACCATACATATATAAGTCTGTTTTTGCACTTTTAATTTCCAAACAGACTAGGAGGGATATTGGTTATATTTGTCAGTAATTTCTAATTTTACTGTATTGGGGTCAGATAACATGGTTTATATAGCAATCTTTGGTATTTGTTGAAACTTTATGAGCCTAATGCATATTCTCTAATTAGGGAAAGGTATGTTTCTCTATAAATGCAGCAGATCAAGTTATTCATAGTATTTCTTTTGCGGTTACCCTTAAATTTTTAATATATGCATCCAAGAGCCTAGTTAATCAATATCTCTATCTCCCTGAACTATATATGGAAACTTAGAACTTTTTAATACTGACTACTTTCCCTCCCAGTTTACATTTTATCCTTGTCCAATATTTTAGTTCCGCTTTGGTTTTGGCCCCCACAAAATAATGATCATTATTTTTGTTTTATATGGTCAATCTTGGCTTAGTTTACACACCAATTTCTCTATTCACCATGATTTCTTGTATCCTACTTTCTCCCATTACATTTCTTTCTTCCTGAAATACATTCTTTAGCATAAGAGTTCTTTCAGAAATAGCATGGTAAATACTCCGTATTTTTGTTTATCTGAAAATATTTTTATTTTTCCCTCACTCTTGAATGATAATTTAGCTGAATACAAAATTCAGATCTCTGTCAACACTTAGAAGACATTATTCTATTTTCTTCTGGCCTCTTTTGTTGATTACAAGGTGTCTGATCTCGGTCTGTTGCTCCTCTTTTCTTTCTGGTTGCTTTTTAAATTGCCTTTGTCGTTCTACAGTTTCACTGCAATGTGTGTGGTTGTGGGGTTTTTTTGTTGTGGTTGTTCATTTAATTATTTCTAGAGCCTCTTAAGTCTAAAACCTAAGGATTCACATCTTTCTATTAATTCTGAAATATTCTCAAGTCATCATCTCTTTCAATTCCATGTCTCCTCATTCTACTCTTCTCCTTCTGTAATTATTATTACATGTTGGGTCTTCTTGATCTTTCATTTTTCTTCCCCACTTTCAGATTTTCCTTCATTGTTTACTGTTTTGTTCTTAGGATTTCCATATATGTAATTACCAGTTTACTGATTTTCTCTTCATCTGTGTAAGCTATCGCTTATTTACTGACCTTTTTTTTTAACCTAACGGACTATATTTTTCATTATGTTTAGCTCTTTTTCAAATGTACCTGTTTCATAACATCTTACTCATTTTCTGGGATGTCAATTAATTCTTTAATGTCTTTAGTCACTTAAAATATGTTAATTTAAATTATCATTCAAGCTGCTATTCTACTATGCTGGTTCCCAGAGATATAATCCTCTTGCTTGTTGTATCTACTAACTCTCATTTATGTTAGAAAATGGTTTCCAGGGTGCCTGGGTGGCTCAGTGGGTTAAGCCGCTGCCTTCGGCTCAGGTCATGATCTCAGGGTCCTGGGATCGAGTCCCGCATCGGGCTCTCTGCTCAGCAGGGAGCCTGCTTCCTCCTCTCTCTCTGCCTGCCTCTCTGCCTACTTGTGATCTCTCTCTGTCAAATAAGTAAATAAAATCTTAAAAAAAAAAAAAGAAGAAGAAAAGAAAATGGTTTCCACATGTGTCACATTTAATTATAAGTTCATCTTCAGCTGGGATTCTTTCTTAGAGAATCTCTTCTGGCCCAAGCTGGGAGTACCCCTTGGAGTCTTGTTTTTCCTTTCTCCAGGTGACCCAGGGGTATTACTAGTTTGGAGACAGCTTTTATATTAATTTCTCAGCCTGGTGATACTTAAACCATATAATAGAAACTCAGATCCCAAATATAAGCAAGGCATGTATCTTGCGCTTCAATTCCTCAGAGAAGCCAGGATCCTGGGATCGAGCCCCTCATCGGGCTCCTTGCTCAATGGGGAGTCTTCTTCTCCTTCTCCCTCTGCTTGCCTCTCTCTCTGCCTCCGCCTGCCTCTCTGCCTGCTTGTGTGCTTTCTCCCTCTCTCCTTCTGACAAATAAATAAATAAAATCTTTAAAAAAAAAGAATCCCAGTTTTGTGCAGAAGTTTTAGTTTTGGTTCCTTTTTCTACATGGTTAAAACTTAGTCCATTAGGAATAGAAACCAGAAATAACCCCTCACCCCGCCCCATCACCCTACTCCAGAACAGCACAGCATGAGCTCAAGGCTTACTAAAGTTCTGGTTTTTAGTTTCATTTGTATTTCTAGAACCCGGAGATTTTCCTCTATTTCCTGCAAGCTCAGGAATGCACTTTAAAAAAATGTTAGTTCAGGGGCTCCTGGGTGGCTCAGCGGTTAGGTGTCTGCCTTCAGCTCAGGTCATGATCCCAGGGTCCTGGGATCAAGCCCCACATCAAGCTCCCTGCTTGGGGGGAAGCCTGCTTCTCCTTCTCCCGCTCCCCCTGCTTGTGTTCCTGCTCTTGCTGTCAAATAAATAAATAAAATCTTAAAAAAAAAAAAAAAACTGTTAGTTCTATATCATCCAGCTTTTCTGGATATTTGTAGCAGAGGAGTCTTCTTAACTCAGTTATCCATCTTGCTAAAAGAGCATCTGGGTTCTCCAATCTATTTCCTACATTAACCCCATAGGAGTAATCACTCTAAAATGCAAAGATGGAACTCCTCTTTAAAACTCTTCAGTGGATCCTTACTCCTGAGCACAGCATTCAAAGTCCACTATTATCCAGTAACTGCTTATTTCTGGAATTCCATCTCCTTCCACTCTCCCACACACACTTTTTGCTCCAACAACTCCTACTTACAATCCCTAGAGGTCTCCTTGTTACTTCATACTCCTGTGCTTCTAAATATACTGATTTCCCTCATCTTTATCCTGCCCTCATCCACCTACTGAATACTCAGGGTCAAGTGTCTAACTTTTACTGCAGCCATTCCTGACCCATCCAAGTTTGATCCTCTTCATTGTGAAATGGCTAACATTCCTTGAGCTCTTTATATGCCATGCATTCTAATAATTCACTTAGTCTTAACAACAACCTTCTGATTTTGCTATTACTATGCCCATTTTCTAAATGAGGAAACTAAGGCAAGGTCAAGCAATGTACCCAAGGACACACAGCTATAAATGGCAGAGCTGGAATTCAAATACAGGCAATCTGTCTCCAGATCCTGCTCTGTTAACTGGCTCTCATAATATATACTTTATTGCCTTCTACAATTATATCTTGGATTATGGTTATAAGTGCATTTATTACACATTTCAGTGGCATGTTTATATACTAATCTTCCCAACTATACCACCTTGAAGAGAAAGAACCATGTTTTTATTCTTTTTGTAGTTCCAGTGCCCAGCATATAGAAGACCCTCAAATGGTTACTAAATTAATGCATGACTGAGGGAAACATCCTCATAGTCACTGCTTTAGTCCAGCCTCTCTTCATCTCTTGCCTGAACTACTAAAATAACCCTCTGGCTGGACTCCCTTCCTTGTTTTTATTCACCTCTTCCCTCCGTACTCCAACCAAGCACATTATGATGATGTCATTCCACTTACTTAAAAATCTTTAAGGGCAGGAATGCCTGAGTGTCTCAGTCAGTTAAGCATCTGTCTCTTGGGGTGCCTGGGTAGCTCAGTCGTTAAGTGTCTACCTTCAGCTCAGGTCATTATCCCAAGGTCCTGGGATAGAGCCCTGCATCAGGCTCCCTGCTTAGTGGGGACCCTGCTTCTCCCTCTCCCACTCCCTCTGCTGTGTTCCCTCTCTCAGTGTGTCTCTCTGTCAAATAAGTGAATAAAATCTTTAAAATTAAAAAAAAAAAAAAAAAGCATCTGCCTCGATTTCAGCTCAGGTCATGGTCTCAGGGTGGTGAGACTGAGCCCCGTGTTGGGCTCCATACTGGGCATGGAGCCTGCTTAAGATTCTCTCCCCCTCTCCCTCAAAAAAATCTTTAAGGGCTCTGCATTATCTACGGGATAAAGTTCCAAATTCTTTAAAGATTTTGTTTATTTATTTATTTATTTATTTGTCAGAGAGAGAAAGAACACAAGTAGGCAGAGTGGCAGGCAGAGGCAGAGAGAGAAGCAGGCTCCCCACCGAGGAGGGAGCCCGATGTGGGACTCGATCCCAGAACCCTGGGATCATGACCTGAGCTGAAGGCAGTGGCTTAACCGACTAAGCCACCCTGGCATCCCAAGTTCCAAATTCTTTAATCACAACTTTGTGATCTAACTTCCACAGTCCCTTCTCTTCTCCCTCCCACTCCAGTCCAAATTTCCATCAATATTTAACCCCTGTCAGTCCCTGAATATGCCAAGAGTCTTCATGCTTTTGTACATACAGGTTCTTCTTCCTGAATGGCCATTCCCTCCTCCCTCATCTGATGAATTCCTATTCTTTTTTTTTTTTTTTTTTTTTTTTTTAGATTTTATTTATTTATTTGGCAGAGAGAAATCACAAGTAGATGGAGAGGCAGGCAGAGAGAGAGAGGGAGGGAAGCAGGCTCCCTGCCGAGCAGAGAGCCCGATGCGGGACTCGATCCCAGGACCCCGAGATCACGACCTGAGCCGAAGGCAGCGGCTCAACCCACTGAGCCACCCAGGCGCCCTGAATTCCTATTCTTTTCAACATATAGTTCAAATGCCTCAGCTCTCCTCACTTTCACCTCACTTACCACTTTGTAATGTTATTTGGTGAGGTGTTTGTCCAACCAGGTTATGGAATCTCAGAGACATAAGACAGGGACCAGGTCTTATCCATCTTTTTTATTGTATTATCTTACAGAGCACATGCTCCAAAAATGCTCATTGAATTAGTGGAATGCTATTTGACAAACATATCCTATATCCTACACTCAAAAAAACTCAGCTATAAATGAATTCAAGGGTAATAAGCAACTCATCCAGATTAACTGGAAGTTAGGCAGGAGTGGAAATATGAATGGACAAAAACAAATACCTCCTAAATTCCTGCTGCTCAATCCTGAATTCTATAGAATAGAGATGGTCCTCCAATGGCAATTAATGTTTAGTTGGTGAGGTTATCTCATTCTGAGTTGTTTCCTGTATTAGTAAAACACATAAAGACACTCTCAAACTCTGGACTATATCTCATTAAGGATAAAAAGTTGACTCATTTTACACATTTTAAAACAAATCCTTAAAGATGAGGGGAATTCTTGTCCTTTTACACTACAATCACATGATTTCATTATTCATTAGTCCTAAATGCAATTTAGGCTGCACACATAGCAAACATTGTCTGCCAACTGAGTAATAAACCAGAACTACTTGTCTGTCACAGAAAGAGGAAATTTTTAAAATGTATAATGTTAACCCTAAGTGAACAGGAAGGTTGGGTAGGATTACAATGAAGGGATAAATGAGGTACTATTCAATTTCTGCAATGCACTTTTTTTTTTTAAAGATTTTATTTATTTGACAGAGGGAGAGATCACAAGTAGGCAGAGAAGCAGGCAGAGAAAGGGGGGGAAGCAGGCTCCCTGTGACCCGGGGCTCAATCCCAGGATCCTGAGATCATGACCTGAGCTGAAAGCAGAGGCTTAATCCACTGAGCCACCCAGACGCCTCTCTGCAAAGCACTTTTAACACTAAAAATTTTTTGAAAGTTCTACTGCCAGTTTAAAACATTCATTGGCCTTTGTCTAACTTTTCAATTGTTACCCATGGTAGAAGAAAAAGAACTGTCCTAAAAGGTCTTGGCTCCTCTTTCTTTCTTACTAATATTTTATTTATTTATTTATTTATTTATTTGAGAGATTGAGAACACAAGCAGTGGGGAGGGGCAGTGGGAGAGGGAGAAGCAGACTCCCTGCTGAGCAGGGAGCCCACCATGGGGCTTGATCCCAGAACTCTGGGATCATGACCCAAGCGGAAGGCAGACACTTAATCCACTGTGCCACCCACAGGCACCCCAAGGTCTTGGTTTCAAGTTCAAAGGCAGTGTAATTTAGAATGATCACTCTTGATTTCAAATCAAAACTAAATGAATTCTTAAAATTCATTATTATGTAATATATATACTTAAGTCTCATTGGTAATAATTATATTTTATAATATTTAATATGCTATATTACACATTATATAAAATATTATGTATACTATTTTACATATTATATAAATATATATTACATATTATATATATATTATAAAAATATAATTATTACCAATGAGACTTAAGTATTGCTGTTGTATATACAACTGACCATTGAACAATACAGGGGTGAGGGGCACTGACCCCTGGTACAGTCAAAAATCCACAGTAACTTCTGATTCCCCCAAAACATTACTCATAGCCCACCGCTGACCGGATGCCTTACTAATAACATAAACTGCTGATTAGCATATATTTTGTATGTTATGTGCATTATATACTATATTCTTACAATAAAGCTAAAGAAAAGAAAATGTTAGGAAAATCCTAAGAAAGAGAAAATACATTTACGGCACTGTAATGTCTTTGAAAAAAAATCCACTTATAGGTGGAACACAGAATTCAAACTCCTGTTATTCAAGGATCTACGGCAGCTGCAAAGGTAGCTATCTATGTCTGTGTGTTCCTTTATTATTTTTTTTTTAATCAATGGACCAAGACTGTCTCTACATTTAGAATAAAAGCTCCACAAGAAAGAAATCTTTGAATATTTGATTCACTAATGTCTCCCAAAGTCCTAGAACAGTGCCTGGCTGGCAGAGCAAAGGCATTCATTACATACTTGTGAATATTGCTCAAAATGGTCCAAATACTATAACAGTATATACAACGAGCTACAGCTCCTTGAGAAACATGAAGTAGCCTTCACACAATGTTGCACAAATCAACTGATACTGTATCCAAAAGCAAACTGACAATGCATATAATAAAACAAAACATTTTACACAAGAGTCCTTAAGGTCCTGAAATTTAAAGCTTGCCAAGAAGCTGGCAAAAAACAAAAATGTCACCAACACAACCAAAATTTTCAACAAGCACAAACTCTTACACTTATTTCATAGACAATTCAATTCTAAAAGAGCCATGAGGCTTCAACAACTAAATTTTAAGAATTTCACTTAAAAACCAGTGCATTTACTACAAAATTTAATTTCAAGTATTATAAAGCAGGCTTGACCTTTATCAATTGGCCTAACTAGGCCAAAAGAATATTGCTAAGCAATATACCTCTGAATATACCTAAAATTGCTAATTCTATTGCTGTTTCCCACTCAAAAACACAATGTAAATACTTATAAAACTGGTCTTTAGTTTTCCCTATTAAAAGCCATATGAGACTTAAGTATTGCTTAACTGTATAAGCATTTAACTGGGAATCAGACTATGTTTATTGGGTTATTTAGGGGGTACCCTTTTGGTACTTGATTATCTGCTATTCACTCATGATGACGACTAGCTGGTTACATTTTTTTTTTTTTTTTTTTTTTTTTTTTTGAGCGAGAGAGCACAAGCGGGGGAGCAGTAGAAGGAAGGGAGAGACAGGCATGATCCGAGGACCCTGGGATCATAACTTGAGCCTACCCAACTGAGCCACCCAGGTGCCTGTGGTCACTTTCTACTCTGTGTTGGGCCTCAGTTCTCCCTTCTGTAGAATGAGGAACCTGTGTTAAAACAATGGTTCCTCGCTTTCTTTTTCAACCCTTTGAGAATCTGGTGAAAGCTATAGGTGACCTCTCCTTAACAGTGCACATACATGTGTATGTAACAATTTTATGAACAGCTATTTACAATAGTAAAAGATTGGAAACAACCTAAATGTCTACCAACTGATGGTTAAGTAAATCGTTACAGCCATTCAACAAACTCCTTGCAGCTGTAAGTAGGATAAAGAAACCTTTCATATACTGTTATGAAAAGATTTCCATCATGTATTGTTACATGAACAAAAGCAAGTTACAGTGTATACAATATGCAAACTTTTGTGTAAAAAGATCAAAAACTATACCTGAATTTTTATATATAAACATAAACTGGAAAAAACGAGAATTTTGATGTTCATGGAAAATGAGTAAAGGGATAGGAGGAAACTTTCCATTGCATACTTTGTTATATTTTTGTTTGCATTATGTCAATACACTGCATACTAAAATTTTAAAGTAAAAAAATTGTATATAACTTCAAGAAGTCCAGGCGACCCACTGAAGCTAGAAGATAAATCCCAAACCCTGCTCAGCAATATTCTTCTATAATGACTTGACTTAATAAGCCTGTAATTATATACACTCACACAAGAACATTTAAGGAAAAACATTTTTCATCACAGTCCTCATAAACATATAAAGTAATTGGTGAATACTCAGTGATTCAATAGATCCTAATTTGGAATCTCATTTTATATAATTTTCCTTAATTATGATACACTTCATGACAAATTTCTTCAAGGGAAAAAGTTTGCACATATTCCCTCTCATGGATCAAATTTCAGACTATTTCACTGAGAAGTCCAGACTTTAGAAATAAGAATACAAATTTCTATCCTATTTGACCATAAAATCAATAGTACTAATAGGGAAACATGAGAAATGCTTTTCTTTCCCATAATCTCAGAATGTGAAGCAAATTAAAGAGCATATGAGAACATCATACAGCACCCATAAATTAGATGACATCTGAGGAGACCTTCTTGCCTGAATTGAGCAGCAATCAGATGGAACTGGGTTTTCATCCTTAAGGCAAATTATTTAACCTCTCTGGGTCTCAGTTTCATCTGTAAAATGGAAATAAAAGTACCTATCTCATAAGGATGTTGTGGAGCTTAAAAGGAGTAACAAGGAACACAGAAAATAAGACAGAAATAAAAAGTAAAGTATCCTGGACAGTGGCAGGTGTCCGCTCAAATCACAACAGACTGCATTCTGGAACCTGTAGTTTCTGGGGACTGCACTTTCATACACAAGCAACGCCTTCTTTTCCCTACAGAATTCCCCACACAGAATTCCCAACACAGAAAGTGCAAATATCTGGCCTTTCCTAATTATGCTTCTTGAAAATCTCCTCCTAGGCAAACATTTCTTATCAAATAGCTGTAGATGTTGTATCAATTGGATGTGTCAGAGAGAGTCTGAAGTTACAAGAGTTTTGTTTTGTGGTTTTTACAGGACACTTCCCATGTCAAGTTCAGCACCAAAGAGTGGCAAGCTATGCAATGTAAAGAAAGGCAAGAAGTTTAAAGCAACAGTCCTGCAACAGACTTTTAACTCCCAGGATGATAGCAGGAAACCTACACTGCCATAGAGGTAGAAGCAGCCCCTGCCAACCAATCTCCATTTACGAAACTTTTATACCCCATCCAGTTTTGTTTTGTTTTGTCTCCAACACTACTGGAGCTTATTAACTTCTGGAATTATTATAAATATAATTAACCCCCTGATTTACTGCTTCCTCACTCTGTTCTACGCATGCATTTTTCAAGACTTTGTGAAAACTGCACATGTGAGTTCATTCTCTCAACCTACTTTACACTCAAGTCTGAAAAGCTCCCTTCACATCCTCAAGTGCAACCCGTCCCCTTAATTCCAGATACTCCATACCTCTCACTGATCCATTCAGGCCCAGGAGCCACTTCTTTACACGCAGCTCGCGCCCCAACTCCTCACCCAACACTAAACCGAGCACTTCTCCGATCCTCCAGGGCCCCTGCAAAGTTCGGAACCCTTCACCCACACACCATTCCAACCTGGCCCTAACTTGTTCCAAGAATGCTGTTTCCCTCCAAACTTCTGACTTCCGTAAGGCGCGGGATCCCCTCACCGCCGTTCCAAATCCATTCCACCCGTACTTTATTCTGAAGTTCAAAATTCACAAACAGATGCACCTGGACAGAGCCCAGTTCCAACCCCACGAGAACTCTATACGGCCGCTCGAGTACGGCCTGGGACCCCCCACCCCCTAACCAGGCCAGGCCGGGCGCGCTCGGCCTCGCTCCGGACCCCAAGGGGAGGAGGGGAAGCTCCACCTGGCTCTGCGGCCCCAGCGCGCGGCTCCTGCTCCGGCCTGGGCCCCGCGGCGGCCGCGCCCCCGTCCCGGCGCGGGCGGCAGCGCTCCGGCTGGCCGCGGCGGGCGCGCTCGCCCTGCACCTCCGCGTCGGCCTGGCCGTCGTCGCGGGCCCGACGGCGGGCCCAAGTAGGGCCGCGGGCTCTGCAGCGGGGGCAACCCGGGCCCGCCGCGTCGGCGGCGCGCTGGGCGCAGCCTCGGCACAGCGAGTGGCCGCACGGCAGGGCCGCCGCTTCCCCCGGGGTCTCCAAGCACCCGGCGCAGCCCGACTCCTCCGGCCGCGGCGGTGGCGGCGGCTGCAGCAGCGGTGATGGCAACACCAGCAGCGCGGGGCCAGAGGCTGCGCCCGGGGCCCCAGTCTTGACTGCCGCCATCTCGTCACAGCGGCCCCGTCGGCCCCGCCGACTGAGAGCCGCCGCTGCCGCCGCGGAAGAGGCCCGCGTACTCGGACCTGCCGCCGCCATCTTGTTTCCCGTTTGAAGGGAGAGTCCGTTGCGAGGGAGAAGAGTAGAGGGCGGGGCAGCGCGGCGGGCGGTGCTGGCTACATATTTATGAGGGGGCGGGGCTCCAGGGACCCCCGGGGCTGGTTTTCTCCGGGTCTGATTGGCGAAAAGCGGAGGCTCATTGATATTTATGAGTTACCCTATATGCAGTCTTCAGCCTCGCCCTCCAGTCTGCAATTTCCTCTTATTGAACCAGATGAAGTTGAGGACTGAGGGGATTTGGAAATTCTGAGCGATATTAAACTTTATGAAGTAATTACACGTATTTATCCTGCAATACCCTGATAACTAAAGCTAAAGTGAGTGGGGAATATGTGACTTATCCAGAACCTTCCCTCAGTGCTTCATTTGATGTGAAGGTAGATGTTGTGACCAGGCCTACTGTGACCAGCAACTACCAAAAATAACAGCTTCTTGTCAGTCCTCATCTCCATATCCTCCCTCTCCACATCCTTCCCGGAACTCCCTTCCCTTGTCTGGCAAAACCATACTTTCCTGGTTTTTTCTCAACGCCTCAGCTCTTTCTTACTCTTTTGAGCCCTCCACCTTAAGTGTGGGTATTCCTCTAGGCTCAGGCCTCAGTTCCTCTTCTCTCCTTGGATGCCACCTCACCCTCACCTCACACTTTCTTCCAGCTGAAACCCCCAAATCGATATCTGCAGTCCAGACCTCTTGACTTCAGCACCGTATATTCAACTACTTGATGGAAACATAATCTTGGATGTCTGGATTCCTCGTGTAAAAAACTGAAGTCACGGGGCGCCTGGGTGGCTCAGTGGGTTAAGCCACTGCCTTCGGCTCGGGTCGTGATCTCAGGGTCCTGGGATCGAGTCCCGCATCGGGCACTCTGCTCAGCGGGGAGCCTGCTTCCTCCTCTCTCTCTCTCTCTGCCTGCTTCTATGCCTACTTGTGATCTCTCTCTGTCAAGCAAATGAATAAAATCTTAAAAAAAAAAAAAACTTAAAAAAAAAAAAAAACCGAAGTCACTGTCTTCCACCCTACTCCCAAAACAGCTTATTTCTTGCTCCCCATATCCTATTAAAGGTACTATCCTCCCAGTTCCTCAAGCTCTAGACCTAGTGTTCTTTACTTTTCCCTCATCTCCCACATCTGTCAGTTTCTTATTCTACCAACAAAATGACTATTTTCCCACCTATCTTCTCCTCTTCATCGCACTCCCACTGCCCAGTTCATGTCTCCTCATCTCTCACCTAGTTTAGTGCAGTAGCTCCTATAGGTTGTCTCCCTGCTCACAGCCTCTCTTCCTCCAATCCATCCTCTACAGCTTCCTAAATGACAGCTGTGACCGTACCATCCCTGCTGGGGCTAGTTACCAAATGAGGTGCTCAGACTTTGATGCCAGCCCCCTTTCTAGATGCAAAGGGGATGGAGGGGGAAAAAATGGCTCCCCTCTGACAGACGGTTCTACTGTAGTAATTCTCCTGCCCTTTGCTTTCTTTGCACAAGGTAGATCCAGAACAGTAGGACATTAAGCAAATGGCATTTCCTGTTGGGAATCTTTATAGGAAAGCATACATTCTATAAGGAGAGTAAAATCCAAAAAGCAAGATGATGGAATGGAAAGCCTCAGAGGCCCTGGCTTTTCATGAGACAGCCTGGAAACAGTGTCAGAACTGGTGGTAAGCCAAAGTGATTGGTGGAAGTCAGAGAGCAGGAAAAAGAAAGTCAACTCCCAGGATGAGAACCAGATGGCTAAAGCACATTCAAGAATTGAAGAAGAGTCTTTGGGTAATTGAAACAAGGTCTTGTGTGCACAGAGGGCCAGTCTTGCCAGAATTCTGGCAAGCACAGGAAGTATGGCTTCAGCTGGACTGTCCTTTATCTAGGGATCCTCCTCATTTCACTCCCCAGTTGAGATCCTTGAATATGCTTTGCCCACATTCTGACAAGGAGGCCTGTGATCCAGAGATCAAGCCAACTACAGTTAGAAATGGGGCCCTTTGTGGGGGGGCAGGGTGCATGGGTGACTCAGTTGGTCAAGCAGCCAACTCTTAATTTTAGCTTGGGGCATGATCTCCACATCCTGGGATCAAGCCCTGCTCAGGCTCTGTGCTCACTGGAGAGTCTGCTTCAGGATACTCTCTTTCTCCTTGTGCCCCTCCCCAGCTTGCTTGAGCATGCGCATGTGAACAAATGCTCTCATTCTCTCTCTCTCTCTCTCTCTTTAAAAAATAAGGAAAGGGGGCGCCTGGGTGGCTCAGTGGGTTAAAGCCTCTGCCTTCAGCTCAGGTCATGATCTCAGGGTCCTGGGATCGAGCCCCGCATTGGGCTCTCTGCTCAGCAGGGAGCCTGCTTCCTCCTCTCTCTGTCTGCCTCTCTGCCTACTTGTAATTTCTGTCTGTCAAATAAATAAAATCTTAAAAAAAATAAATAAGGAAAGATAGGGTTATGGACATTGGGGAGGGTATGTGCTATGGTGAGTGCTGTAAAGTGTGTAAACCTGGCGACTCACAGACCTGTACTCCTGGGGCTAGTAATATATTATATGTTTATTAAAAAACAAAAAATAAAAAAGGAAAGAAAGAAATAGGGCTCTTGGTCTGGGCTCACTCTTGACAGCTTGGGGCTCTTAATCTGAAGCCTATTTACTGTTGGAAGAACTGAACCATAGGCATGCACTATGCTTTCTTGGATACAAATAAAGACAGGAAACTTCCTTTTACAGAAGGAAAAAATAAGCGATCTGAGTAGCACTGGACCAACAGCCAGGAGATCAAGGATCAGTCCTGGCCCGTTACGCCTCCCATTAACTCATTATGTGATTTCAAACAGGTAACTTCTCTGTAGGCCTCAGTCTCCTCGTTTATTGGAATTCAACAGTTCTCAACCCAGGATGCACCTCAGAAAGGCACACACACACACACAACAACAACAAAGTCCCACCTCAGATCTACTGAACCCCAAAACTGAAGATGGAATACCAGCAGGTATATTTCCTTAATGCCATAGGAATTCTTATGAACACTCCCAGATAAAACCACTACAACAGATCAATTCAAAGGTCTCTTTTAGCTCTTCCATTCTAGAAGTCTGACTCCCAATTTCTCCCAGTCTGTTCTTTCCTCTATGCCGTTGCCAGAGTAATCTTACTAAAGCAGTAGCAGGCACAGAAGGCAAAGCAAACCTAAGAAATCTGGAGAGTTGTTCACTGTGTGGGAATATGAGGGCGATACGGATGATTCTAATGTTCTAAGTCTAGGAGCCTGAGATTATGATCACAATTGACAACTGACAAAAACAGAGTAAGTGGAAAGGAATAGGAAAGATGAGGGCATGGTAGACATTTTGCTTTATTTTCATTTACCACCAGTGTTTCAAGTCCTTACTTCGAGGAGTGCCCCATTCTATACAGTATCTACAATATAGCTAAAACGAGGGAAGCTGAAGCAGGGAGATAGTCTCCCTGCCCCCCCCCCCCGCCCCCAGTGGCTAGAACCCGATATATGACCCAGGCTCGGCCACCTAGCCACACCTCTCTAAACTTTGAATCTTCAGGGAATGACACGAGATCTACTGGCAAGTTTAGAATTATTCAGAGCAACAGAGACAGTAGGTGTCTACCACAGTGGGTCCCTCATAGAGGTTGGGAGTGTGGGGGTCCCTACCGTAGTGATGATGGCCATTATGGAATGGAATGTTTGTTCCATTCCAATGGAAAGTTTGTTCCTGAGGCACAAACTTGGTTGTGGTGCCTGCTGCCTGGCCTTCCTAGGTTACAACCCATTTTCCATATCCAACTCTCCAGCCTTCCTGTCAACTCTGTATCCTTCCAGTAAATTCTCTTTTTTCTTGAACTTCTCACAATTTCAGGGGTTTGCATCCAAGTACTCTGACAGAGATACTGGTCTGTTGTTTTTTAAGTGTCACCGAAAATGGTTGACAAGGGTGCTTTCTAAGTTACAAAACCATGTAAAAGCTTAGGCTGACAGCCTAGAGTAGAGTGCGCCAGAGCTGCCTGTGTTCTTGTGTCTAAGCTCCCACCTGTACCACGGAGCACCAAGGGAAGAGGGACTCACAGACTCAATCTGGTGCAGTCATCAAAGATGCCAATTGGAACAGTAGCAGTGCAACCTCCATACCAAGGCTCTCCAGTTGCTTTTGCTCTGCCACTCCTACCCTATTTTCTGGGGATTGCATTGCGGCCCAAATTCCCTGCTTTCCTTCTCATAATGCGCCCGCAGTTTCACCTCCCCTCTAACCCTCCAGCACTCCTCATACACATCACTGTCCCAGCAACCAGAGGCTCCAGCTTCCTCCAGCTGGACTGAAAGACTCAGATGTGAAGCAAGGCCATTCAGCCTCCTTCGGGGGGGGACAGGCTCTTTCTCCCTGCAGGCCCAAGAACCCCTTCTTGCCAGCCCAGGTGCTGAGCCCATCCTGAGACCTCACACATCTAGGGAGGAAGAAGGATCAGACCATGCCAATGTCACCTCCCTCCTACCCTCCTCATCTCTTGGGATGACATCTTCTTCCTGTTTTCTTCCTCCCTCAAACCAGATTTCCCCTTGAGATGTGGAATCTTCCCCTTTCCTTTAAAGATTCTTGCTACATTCTTACTATTATTCATCTTCTGTTAGTTCCCTTCTGTTTTGGAGAAAGAAGTGGTTCTTTTTTTGTAAAGCTAGCTCTCCTGTTATCTTTCCCGCCTCCTCCAGACTCTTAGTAAACACTCTACAAATACAAACAAGCCTTGGTCCCTGTACTCCTGAGGTCACAGCCTAACACAGAAGCAAAAGTATAAGTAAATAATTACAACGGAAAAAAAATTGTAACAGAATTGCATGCTCTGTAACTGAAACACATATAGGGTAATGAAGAAGCAGAAAGCAAGAGGGGGTGGGAGGAAGGTTTCACAAAAGAGGGGGACATTCGAGCTCTGTTCTGGAGGATGAGAAGTTCACCAGGTAGACAGAGAGGGTGGCCTTCCTGGCATTCCTGTGTGGGACTCATAAAGAATTCAATGTGTCTAGTACACTGGATTGGACATTAGGCTAGAAAATTAGAGAATAATAGGAACTAGAATTTACTGAACAACTACACACTAGGAACATGCTAGGCAATGATATTCTATCTCATTGAGACCTAAAATAACCCTGTGAGGTGTGTATGACAGTCTCTCCATTTTACAGGTCAGGCTATTGGGGGACTGTTGAAAGATTTAACATTTGGACCAAAGGAGTAATGTGGATGTATATTTTATAAGAATAATTCTCAACCCCATCCTTATCGGTGAGGGATAAAAATAATCTAAGCAGCCTTTCTTCTACCCCCACGGAGTTGGGACATCACTGGACAAATTACAGGGCAGGTACCATTCATTTATTCAACAAATCTCTTTTGAGCACCTGTTATGTAGCAGATAATACAGATGCTGAGAATTCAACAGTGAACAAGGCAGGCGAGGTATGGATGCTGAGCCCGTTTGGCTGGGCCAGCTTTAAGCACAGTATTTGGCACGTTCCAGATAATGTGGAAGGAATGAATGTTATCCCCTTAGTCACACCTTTAATGTTTAGCAAGGTTCAAGACACAGTGCATTGTCAGAAAAAATTCTCTTTGACAAACAAGCACATTTGTGGAAAACAAAAATAAAAACCTATAAGTCCACCTGGAATCAGCAACTGCTTTTACTCTGCCTCTCTCTGCCCCTCCCTCCCCTCTTCCTCTCTTTCCTACCCTCAGAGTCCCTCTTCTTTTTCCTCTAGGCTCTGGCCCAAGAGTCCAAGCAACCAACATCAACTTTGATTTAGTTATGAGGTTTGTTTTTTTGGTTTTTTTGTTTTTTGGTTTTTGGTTTTTGGAGGTGGGGAATAGAGGTGGCTTTAAGAAGTCCTTTTAGGGGGCGCCTGGGTGGCTCAGTGGGTTGGGCCGCTGCCTTCGGCTCAGGTCATGATCTCAGGGTCCTGGGATCGAGGCCCGCATCAGGCTCTCTGCTCAGCGGGGAGCCTGCTTCCTCCTCTCTCTCTGCCTGCCTCTCTGCCTGCTTGTCATCTCTCTCTGTCAAATAAATAAAGAAAGAAAGGAAGAAAGAAAGAAAGAAAAAAAAAAAAAAGAAGTCCTTTTAGGTTCAACATGTAGAGAATAGGAAATAGGCAAATGGCCCTCCCCACCCTCACTTTGAATGAAACACCTAAAAGACAGCCCTTTCTCTGCTAGTGCAGATCACCTATCACAGTGTAAATCACATGTCTTATTCTAGCACAGTCTGTCTCTTCCCCTCATCCCACCAAAGAAATTCTTCTATTACCTTCACTTTGGCTCATGGCTCTACTCCAGGAAAAGAGTGAGAGGGAGAAAACAAACAAATAAACAAACAAACAAAGCCATTTTGTCATAAATAAATGAATAGGTAGTTATACTGACCAGAATGAAGAATTTGCCTCAGAAAAGAGCACTGTGATGGGAGCAGAAGTCAGGGGACTACAAAGCAGCCTCCCAAAGATTGGCTGGTTTGTAAAGAAACAGATAATGAAGTGGGTTCAGCTGGAGACTGAGATCAGAGAGCATGATCTCCCTTGTTCCCCTATATTGAAGAAGGATAGGATTCTATACCAATATACCAGTGACCAGTGAGAAACCTGACTGGCTCTCTTCTAGAATGATCATTGTTCCACAGTTCTTTGTTTACTAGGCTCTGAGCTCGGCCATGTCTCTCCCACGGAAAAGCCTACTGCTGTCTCCCCAACTGTGATGTTGCTGAGTGACCACCAGGGGGCAAACCGAGACTACTTGAGCTCTGGCCACATCGCTTCATCTAGTTTCCATGGAGCCAAATTCAGAATGTCAGAGCTAGAATCTGGCTTTAGATATCATCCAAGGCTTCTGATCAAATAAATTCGTTTACAGAGAAGAAAACCAAGGTCTAAAGAAGAGAAATAATGTGTCAAGGCCACATGATGAGTTCACAGTAGAGTCGGAACCAGAAAAGAAGTCCAGTCCTATTACTGCTCCACCACACAAAGCTTTCTCCTGTCTCATATTTAATTCTAGAATACACTGGTTTTTAATATTTTTTCCTATGAGAAGGACTTGTATCTCCAATGAGACTGTAAGCTTTCGGGGCAAGGGACTTTGTTTTAGACCAGTCTGAACATCTCCTCCAGCACCTAGCACGTGGCTGTGCAGGTAGCCTACACCCACGGACGGATTTCAACAAATACTGTGAAACTGCTGTGTGATAGGCCAGGCCCAGCAATGATGCCTGAGAATACAGAGAGGAAAATTTACTGTCCCTGCCCTCAAGGAGCTCTCTACGTAAGGGAGAAGGCAGCTATGTCAATACACAACTGTAACTCAGGGGATGAGTTTTTAACAGTGGTGCAGGCAAAGCAACAGGGAAGCACAGAAGAGAGAGCAACTATCTGAATGGGATGCAAAATTGGGTCCTAAAGAAGAATGAGAACTCATCAAAAAGGAATGGGAGTTCCAAATAGAAGGAACAGCAGAATACGCCAACACACGGAATGTGAAGACATGGTGTGCTAAGTGAAAATGATTGCTTCTGAGTAGCAGGAGGAGTGTAAGAAGTTAGAACAGGGGGAGTAGAAATAGTAAATAAGACTAGAAAGTTAGTTTAAGACTAGCTATAGCATTGATGTCTACTCATTCATTCATTCATTCATTCGATAAACGGTAAGAACCCACATGTGCCACGCAGCACTGTTGTAGATAATGATGGTGGTGGGATGATGATAATAAATGAAGTAATAATAATAATGACAAAAATATTTATGTGGTTAAATTCCAAGGACTTGGAGTCTTAAGTCTAGGACATGAATCAGATAATCTAGGCTAGTATTCTATCTTCCATTTATTTTCATTTATTTAAAAAAAAAAACATTCAGCAGGGGGTGCCTGGGTGGCTCAGTCATTAAGCATTTGCCTTCTGCTAGGGTCATGATCCTAGGGTCCTGGGTTCGAGCCCTGCATCGGGCTCCCTGCTCAGTGAGAAGCCTGCTTCTCCCTCTCCCACTTTCCCTGCCTGTGTTACCTCTCTTACTATGTCTCTCTCTGTCAAATAAATAATTAAAATTTTTTTAAAACAAACAACAATTTAAAAAACCATTCAGGGGCACCTCACCTGGCTGGCTTAGTGGGTGGAGCATGCTGACTCTTGATCTTAGGGTCATGAGTTTAAGCCCCACGTTGAGTGTAGAGCTTACTTTTAATTAATTAATTAATTAATTAATTAATTAATTTTAAATTCAGTAAGACTCTACTATGTGTGGGCACTATCCTGAGGAGCTAGGAATTATAGCAGTGGCCAAGAATTAAAGCCTTGACTGTCGGCAGAGCTTTCATGCTCGTGGAGGAGGCAGACACAGACAAGTGAAGAAATACATCATAGGGGCACTTAGGTGGCTCAGTTGTTAAGCGTCTGCCTTTGGCTCTAGTCATGATCCCAGAGGTCCTGGGATCGAGCACTACACTGGGCCCCCCACTCTGTGGGAAGCCTGCTCTCCCTCTCCCACTGCCCATGCTTGTGTTCCCTCTCTTGCTGTGTCTCTCTGTCAAATAAATACATAAAATCTTTTAAAGAAAGAAAGAAATACATTTCAGATAATGATAAGCGACACAAAGGAAATAAAACCAGACTGTAGAATAGAAAATGACTGACTGGTAGGAGCCAGCCGTAGATAGGGCAGACCAGGGAAACCTCACTGATTTTTGAGCTGAATGAAGTGTCAGAGAAAAAGCTGAGGGAAAAGCATTTGGAGCAGGAGAAACTTCAAGCTGAAAGTTCAAGCAGACCCCCTTCAGGTGTCCAGGCAGCCAAGTGTATCCCAGGAAGCAAAAGAAGTCCAGCGTGCTTGAGCATAGCTCACACATTCCGGTCTTGGGGTGGACACAAGGCCTGCCACCATCTGGCTGTAAGAGCCAGTTAGATGGCACTGTCCTCGGGCACCCTAGTCACATCATCACAGACCCACGGGGAGAAGTCTCTGAGGACAAACTGCTTTGCAAATGTCCACCTGTGCATGGAGAAGGCAGTAGCATAAGTCCCATAGTCCTCCATGCTAGGTTAGTGAGGGCGCCTACCAGATAGGAGGCTTCCATTCGGTATCAGTTTAGGATCTGGACGAAGGTTGATCCCGCTTGTGGCTTCCGAAGACACTTGTCCACACTATTTCCCTCATGAGAGCCCTGTGAAATTAAAGGCTATGTCTTCCCCCCATCCTGGTTTCCCAGCGCTCCCCTCCATCAGAATCTCTGTTTGCAGGCTGTTCTGGGAAGAGAAGAGCCACTGAGATGGAAAAAAAGACTTAGAAATGTTCACAAAGCCACACTAAAAGCCCATACAAATAAATACAGGTGAACCTCACATTCATTCTGCAAACATTTATTTAGGCCAACTGTATGCACAATATCTGGAGATCCAAAGGAATGTGTCCTAAAGTAATAGCAGGTTTTAAGTAAATATTTGTTATATGGATAAGTAACTCCAACCTGGCTGAAAAGTGGGAGCACAATGGGGATTGTTCAGTTCATAAGAAAATTAACTTTGGCAGCTTCTTTAAACAAGACTTTCTTCCCAGTGTCCGCAAACTGGACCAGGCTTCAAAGACTCAAATCTGTTCACACCGTTCAGGGCATCATCAAGTAAAAGCTGTGTCCTCCAGCTGGCTCCAAGGGCTCGGGGGAGCTGAGTGTTAAGTTCTCGGGAATTTTGCAAGCTGGTTGTTAAACATGATCATTCTGAACATTAAATTACATAAACGCGCCAATAAGTTATATTCAAAACATTCAAACTCTTCAACTCTTTTTTTTTTAAAGATTTTATTTATTTATTTGAGAGAGAGACAGTGAGAGAGAGCATGAGAGAGGAGAAGGTCAGAGGGAGAAGCAGACTCCCCATGGAGGTGGGAGCCCGATGCGGGACCCGATCCCGAGACTCCGGGATCATGACCTGAACCGAAGGCAAGTCGTCCAACCAACTGAGCCACCCAGGCGTCCAAACTCTTCAACTCTTAGCTGAATCTGCTTTTAGAATCTTACCTACAGAATTAAATGGACTGGGTTAATAAGTCTTTCCTTGACACTAATCTCTCTGATCTTTATCACTACACTAATTTTACATAATCAAGCAGACTGGGCCCAAAAGGAGGCCTGAGCCACAAATAACCTGTGGCAAGAGGACTATTTGAAGGAAGAAGGATCTTCTTCAACAAACCTTTATTTAGCAGGTCGTGTGGGCAAAGCTGGGTGAAGGCTACGGAAGACAGGAACTCCCTTTAGAGGAGGTGACCGGAAAACGTTGATGATGCAGTGTGGTAAGTGGTTACTGCTCTAATGGAGATACAGAAGCATGGAGGAGACAGCTAACTCAGAAACCACAAAAGAGACTTCAGTAAGAACTTGGCCCACAGGCACCAGTGTCTGTCTTGTTCTCTACTGTGTCCCTAGCACCTAGCACAGTGCCTGGCACAGGGCTGGATGAATGAAGGAGGTAACGATTTTGATCCTGGGAAAATAAAGCTGCCAGATAAGAGTGGGTGGAGGGGGGGCATTAGTGAAGTACATGCGGAAGTATGGGGGCAAGAGGGCCAAAGAGCTCAGTGCATTTGAAGAAAGACAAAGTTTAATGTGGTGCGAGGAGTCCAGGGGCTGGAACAGGTAAGGATGCGAGTATGGAAGAGGGTTTCTCTGTCTCAAGTCTCTGCAGAGCTCTGAAGAGACAAAAAGAGTTGGCTCGTTCTGCCCAGCCCTGGGGGGGTGGGAGGGGGAGATGGGTGCGATGTGGGGAGTCACAGAGAATCAGATAATCAGTTAAAGAACTTTGTAAAAGAGATGTCCAATAATGCAATTGGCTGGCTGCCTTGGCAGGCAACGAGCAAGTTCCTAAGAGGGAAGTAACAGGTACCAAACTTGGTGCAACAAATTATTATGGGTAGATACCTTTTTTTTTTATTAGATTTTGGAAGAATCTATCAAGTCTCCTTTCTAAAAGGACAACCATCTTGGAGTATTTGGGTGGCTCAGTGGGTTAAAGCCTCTCTGCCTTTGGCTCAGGTCATGGTCCCAGGGTCCTGGGATCAAGCCCCTTGTCGGGCTCTCTGCTCAGTGAGGAGCCTGCCTCCCCCCACCTCTGTCTGCCTCTCTGCCTACTTGTGATCTCTGTCTGTCAAATAAATAGATACAAATCTTCAAAAAAATAAAATAAAATAAAAGGACAACCATCTTAATGAACAACCATTTCAACAACAGTTCCACAGAAGATGCAGAGATTTCCCTCAAGGGCTTGTTTCTTATGTCAATCATTGATTAAAACCGACAGCAGTAGGCACTTGGAAGGCTCCCCCATTGAAGGATAATATCTTTTCAAACCACTGAGGTCTCTACTCATTCATGAAGCAATTATTTCTTTGTGTGTCAGGGACCTTGCTAAGTGCTAGAAGTACAGATATGAAGGGAAAAAAGACCCTGCTCCCCACAGTACTGAGTAGAAACACAAAAGAAATATTTACTCCAAAATGCAAATACATATTTACACCCCAGTAGTTGCTATACAAAGTGCTCTGGGAAACACAAGACAAAAAAATCTGTTTTGATTTGAGGGACTCTGGGAAGGCCTCAGAGAGAAAATCACTCAGAGCTGACTTTTGAAGAGTTAAAAGGAATTCACTAGCTAGAGGAGGAAGGAGATGGTGCAGGCAGAAGGAAAACACATACAAACATATGAAGGTGCAAAAATGCACAGACGGTTTGGGGAAGTGAGCGAGTGGAGTGCAGGGAGGATGGGACTGAGAAGTAGGAAGCAAAATGTGCAGCCTTGGACCCAATGCTACCAATTTGGGATTTTAGTTTGTAAATGATAGGAAGCCTATCTTTTTTTCTGTTATTTATTCAATAAACTTTTGGGTGTTTTTTTTTTTTCCATTTTGGAAATCTTTTAGATTGATAGAAAAGTGACAGAGTACTGAGTTCTTATCTAAGAAGCCTATATCCTCCACCCTGCTTTCCCCAATGCTAACATCTTACATAGCCAAGGAACCTCTTCCCAGACGAAGAAACCAAGATTGGTACATAACTATCAACTAAACTATAGACTTGGTTCACCAGTTTTTCCGCTAATGTCCTTTTTGTCCCAGAATCTGGTCTAGGATACCACATCGCATTTAATGTGATTTATGTATTTATTTATTTGCTTCCAATAATGGATTTTTTAAAAAGATATTTATTTATTTGAGAGAGTGCTTATGCTTGCACACACAAGAGCAAGAGTGGGGGCAGAGGGAGAGGAAGAGAAGCCGACTCCCTACTGAGCACGGAGCCGGACACTACACGGGGCTAGATCTCAAGACCCTGAGATCATGACCTGAACCAAAACCAAAAGTCTATTGCTTAACCAACTGAGCCTCCCAGGGGCCCCTCCAATGATGGATTTTAAGGAGAAAGTGATGTGATCAGATTTGTCAGTAGAAACATTCAGCAGAATTCTTAGGGCACATGTGAGGAAAATACATTGGAGGGATCCAGTTTAGTGGAAGCCTCGCTTAGAAGCTGCTGGCAAAGCCCAGGTAAGGGATGACAATGGCCCCAACTCTGACAGCAGTGAGGATGGAGAGAAGGACTGAGGTGTGTCTGGGTTTCAGGGTAGACATATTTCCTTATGTAGAACGGCCAGGACATAGGACAGGCCAATCTTAATTCACCTCGCCCATCTAAGACATGAATATATGTGAACAGAAGACTTAAACCAAAGATGGAGAAAGGAAAGATCTCTGTCCCAGATCCTTGGGATGAGATTATCTCTGCAATGAAGCCTTACACTCAAGTCAGAGCTCCCTGAAATCCAAGGCAAAAAAGGGAAGCATGATGACATGCTTCCTTATAGCTGTCATTATTGGTTAGAATCAAGTATACTCAGGAAAGACAAAGAGACTGGCCAGATTGAAGTGGGAGAAATTAAGTCTGGAGGGCCCCTGGGGGTAGATCATGGTTGTCCCTGATTCTGAGAGCCCTGGGGAAGCTCCATCTCTGGGGACCCCTGGTTCTTCCCAGTGCCCTTTGTTCTGGGGGGGCTAGCCTGGCAGCACAGGGGAGTGGCAAGCCCAGCCTTATTGTAAGAAGATATCTTTACAACCAGCCAGCCAGAAGTGTGAGAAGCTGGAAAGGATGGGGGGAGGGCATGTGGCTCAGTATCCCATGGTACCTCTTCTTCTCATCCTCTCCCCTCCCCTGCAAGAGAAGCTGGTCCAAAGCCAGATGGATGAACTTAATCAAAATGGCCCAGCAAGTTAGGGAGAGAGCTGAGAGAAGGACCCTGCCGTTTTGACTTCAGAGCCTGGGTGTTTCTTATCAGGAAGGCTCAGGAGTCCTACTAATTCATGCACTCATTCAACACAAGGAATAGAGCACTAATCGTGGGGTTGTGGGGCTGTACCACAGGGAGCTCACCTTCTGGTGATGACACTTTGACAAGCAGCTCTCAGGGGAGAGGACTGAACTTGGCCATCGCTCTCAGGGAGGTGCAGACCTTACATGCAGAGACCAAGGAGAGATCATATCCTGCTTCAGGAGTGAGAGGGGGAATAGCAGAGGAAGACTTCCAGAGGAAGGGCCAAGAATCCCGCTGGACTGGATTTCATCGTAGGCACGGAGCGCATAAAAGGGTATCAAGGGGAACTGGAAAGGTCATTCCAGCTGCCTGAAATTATGACCCCCTCTTTCTTGAGATGCGAGTACTTTGACGTTCATTATCTCATTTCATCTTCGGAAAAAATGTGGAACGTATTAAGATCCCCATTTTAGATTCCGAGGTGGCATGTCCAAGACCACAGAGTTAAGAATGGCAAGTGTCCTGATTTCATCCCCAGTTATGTGCACGCACCGCCCAGCCCTGAGCGCCTTGCGGTTCCCGCAGCCCGATTCCCCTCTCCCACCACGACACCTCATCCTTCCCCACCCGAAAGTTCCACCTGAAGCCTAACTGGGTTGCGCCCTCCTGCGCCCTGGGCGCCGCGGAGAGTCAGGGGTTAAAGCCCGTGGTCCGGGTGGCCCCTTCCCCCTCCCCAGCCCT
This sequence comes from Mustela nigripes, assembly GCF_022355385.1. Taxonomy (NCBI): domain Eukaryota; kingdom Metazoa; phylum Chordata; class Mammalia; order Carnivora; family Mustelidae; genus Mustela; species Mustela nigripes. Next base: position 50,461,437 of record NC_081557.1, on the reverse strand, counting down.
CTCGCCTCCTCTCGGCGCCGCGCCTGGAGCGTGCGTCCCGGAGACCCGCACGAGAGAGGAGGGGAAAAGTGGGCCTGATTCTCGGGTGGCCAATCCACCGAGCCCGCGGTGCCCCAGAGGAGGCGCCAGTGCTAGGCCAGCGCCAGGCCGGGGCTGCCTGCTTCCCGCGGCAAAGTACAAATGCGCCCGAGCGCGGCGCCTGGCGCCCTTGGCGTGCACAGCCGGCCCGTGCTCAGCCAGCCCCCGCGGCCGCCGCGCCGTCGCCGCCGCCGGTACCGCCGCCCAGCCGGGCCCCCGAACCCCGCAGCCTTACCCCGAGCCCACCGAGCAGAGGGCGCCGGGCGCTTGTAGCCGGCGCGCCCGGATCCGCCCGCTGGTCCCGCGCGCCTCGCCCAAAGCTGCGCGCTCTGCAGACCCCTGTCCTCCCCGTCTTTCTCCACCTCCCCTCCATCTCACCTTCTTTGCTTTTATTGTTTTCCCTTCTTGCCGCACCTTCCTCCATCTCTCCATCTCTCTCTCTCCTCTTCCCTTGTTCTCTTTCCACCTTCCTCTTATTCCCACCTTGGACCTCCCTTTCTGTCCTCACCACCTACTCCACCCTTCTCTGACTCTCCAGTATAGAGGCAGCCCTCCCTGGGTCTGCGGGCTGCTTTGTGCCCCAGTGCCTCAGTGTCTTCATCTCACTTTCTCCCAACGCCCCTCCTGGCTCAGTGCCTGGCGGCCTGGCCCTGGGAGAAGGAAGGATGGTTCCCGAGGTAAGGGTCCTCTCCTCCTTGCTGGGACTCGCGCTACTCTGGTTCCCCTTGGACTCCCACGCTCGAGCTCGTAAGTAGGGGTGGTGGTGGGGCTGGGTAGGCAGAGGAGGGATTTGAGCCCCTGGGATGTGCGGGGAAAGTGCCAGGCCTGGAGACCCGAAACTGTTCTGATAGCCATGCGGGCAGCACCTGTGTGGGGAGAGTGGCGACTCCTCTGCCGACCAGTATGGGCTGATGAGTGTGGGATACTGGGGGGACTGGGGGGGGGGGGGGGGGGGAAAAACTCAGAGGGGGGGGCTGCTGCCCTGGACCTGAGGATGGGGGTACTGAGGGCGGTGGGAGAGAGGACAGGACACTGGGTGTGTGTGTGTGTTGGCTGCTGGTGGTGCTTCACATTCTCAAGAGAGAGCTGGGCATGTCTGCCTACACGGGTGTGATGGAAGTGATGGAGATGTAGACTACTGCTTTCAAAAGAAGCCCATGGAAAGACAGAAGTTAACTAGATAACCTCATTCTGTTACCCCCTGTGATCCTCGAAACACTCCCATGAGGTGGGTACTGTCATTTGCATGTTACAGATGAGAAAACAGGTTGATAGAAGAAACTTGCTGAAGTTTTCAGAGCCAGTAAGCCATCCAAAGCCTGAGCTCTCCAATTCCAAATCTTCTGCTTTTTCCCCCTGCCCCTCAGCATCTGGAAGGAACCCTGATTTGGAGTTGTAAGACTCCGGGAGGCAACAAAGGCACAGGGAGATTAGACCAGCCTTCACAATCCCTGATCTTTTTTTATTGTTTTTTAAGATCTTATTTATGTATTTGACAGAGAGGGAGCACAAGTAGGCAGAGGCAGGCAGAGAGGAGGGGGGATGCAGGCTCCCTGCTGAGCAGAGAGCCTGATGCAGGGCTCCATCCCAGGACCCTGAGATCATGACCTGAGCCAAAAGCAGATGCTTAACCCACTGAGCCACCCAGTCGCCCTATCCCTCATCTTTGTAATACCACCAGCAAGTGCAGGGTACCTCTCTAAGCCTCAGTTTCCTAATCTTTAAAATGGGAGTTAAAATCCCAGGACTGTTGTAAGAATTAAATTGGAGAAAATAAGTCAAGCAACTAGCACCAGCAACTAGCTGGTTCATGGTAGTGTCATTAAAAAATACCAGTCTCCTAATTCACACTCCTCCACTTAGACGCCCTGTAACCTCAAACAGTTTAAATCATCTCTCTGAACCTCAGTTTCCCCCGCCCCTGCAAAAGGCTGGTGGATGCCCTCCCCATCCCCAGTCTCTTGGAATGCTGTGAGGATGGAAAACAAAACCAAAAACTCACTTAATGAGAAGGAAGGAGCTAAGTTCAAATCTTAAAATACCTGATAAAGAAACGGAGGACAAGGAGGGGTAGGGGTCTGCTCTAGGTTACACAGCACGGGGCCTGGGATGAAGACCCTGGTTTCCCAAGTTCCAGCCTAGCGCTCTGTCCTCTCCACAGCCCACCTCCCCCTTTCTTTTGCTGCCTTTCTTTTGCACATGACTTTCTGGAGCTGGCGGGGCTGGATTCTGTTTCATTCCTGTCTCTGCTTGTGAGGGCAGGCTGCGTGTCTGGTCGCCTCTGGGCTGCCAGCAGCATGAGACTCATAGAAGTCCTTAGTAACGAGTAATGGAAAGAACTCAGTGTTGGGTTCAAGTCCTGCCTCTGGCCCTCAGCAGCTGTGTGACTTTTCATACATCACAACTTCTCTGAGCCTCAATTTCTTCATCTGAGACACAGATGCACCTGGAACCCAAAGGGTTCTTGGGAGGATTCAAGGAGGTGACTGTGTTAAATTAGCCAGCACAATGCCTAGTACTCAGTAAATGTCTCCTCCCCTTCCTTGGGCCCTGAAGGTTTCCTCCTAACACTTACCCGTTGTTTCTTGAAAGGGACTTACCACAGAATGCCCTCCACACCTGCCTCCCTTCCTCTTGGCACAGCCTTCTTAGACCCCAAGGCTTTTCTCCAGGCATTGTTGCCCTGGCTGCATCTGTGAAAGATGTCCCAGAATCAGATCATTGTGCATGATTGCTGATGTCCTACCCACACCCGTCTTGTCAACCTCCCACATCTTGCCAGCCCTTCATCACCCTGCTGGGTCACACTTCTTCCAGCTAACTCTCCCTGACCACTCACGCCCCTTCCATCTCCTTCCTCTGCGCCTCCACTGGCCTTCAGGCCACCTTTCACCAGGTGCTGCCAGAATTCTATCTCCCCTCCAGCCTGGAGCTTAGCTCCACACACGTGAGAAAACAACTCAGAGCAGACTTGGATTAAGGGGAGGTGGACTGGCATTCAGAGGGGCGTGTTCAGATTCTGGGATATCCGTGCTGAAAGAGCCTTTGAAAATCATCTGCTTCTATCTGCAATTTTGCTATCCTTAGAGTTAAACTCAAGCCCAGGAAGTGGGAGAGACTTGCCCAAGTTCATACTGCAGATTTATTAATGAAAAGAATCAAGAGATGTGTCAATTACTGGTTGTGCCCATTGGGACAAATCACTTCCCTCTCTGAGCTTCACTTTGTCTAGTGCTAACTCTCCATGAATCTAGGAACAACCCTATTCTAGCATCACTTGCCAGGGTCCTATTAGGGGGTCTCTTAGGAAGGTCCTTGTCTTAGTTCAAGTAAGATCCCAGGCCTGTCTTGCCTAAGAAATCTCCTGGTGAAACCTCAGGTGCTTTCAGAAGTGGTGCCCCAAGATGGGAGTTCGCAGGTCTATATCTTGTCAGACTCCCGAGGGCTCAGCCCTGCAGGATTTGAAGGCCTGCGAGCACACAGAGCCGTCTGCTCCTCGGTTACAGCGAGAAGCTGTTCCAGCAAAGGTTATTCTGTCCTTGTCTCCATTTCCAGCCACAGACTGAGTTCAACCTGGACAGAGTCTCAACTCTGGCCATAGACTGAGTCCCGATCCTCAAAACTCTGACCATAGATCCAACCCTGATTCCAGGTCCATGACCTGGTCACTGACTGATACTGATCCCAGCCCCAGGCGGAGCCACGGACATGCGTGATGTTCATCAGTCTGGGCACCCATCCCTCTGGAATGAGAACCTGCGGAGTATCTTGACTCCCTCTCCAGTGCTCTGCCCCTATGTCAGTGCCCTCTATTGTGCGCTTCCCTTACTAATTGGTCCCTCCCACCCCCATCCTTAAAGTGTCCGACATGCTTCAGCTTTCTCTTCCCTCTGGTTGTCCGTTCCTGCTTTCAGGAGACAGTTATCAAGTAAAAACATCAATCTCTCTGTTCTCTCCAAGGATCATGTGTATGGTAGGAATCGAAGATTCTGTCCTCAGGTGACAGGATGCCAGACTGCAGAAGTAGAGATGGGGCAGGAAGGGAACTCCCATTGTGTGAGGTGGCACAGATGGTGGACAAACTGGAATCAGAAGGTCCGGGCTTCAGTCTGGCTCTGCTACTCATTCCAACTGTGACACCAGACAAGTTGTCATGCTCTGCCTCTCAGTTTTCCCAGCTGTTAATAGAGCTGGGTTGACCCAAACAGATCACTGTTGAGGACCGGTCTGGCTTTAACATCTTGTGCTTCTAAGACTCTAAGATCCAGAGATGCTGTTGCCTTGATTCTGAGTCTGCTATGGACTTTGGAAAAGGAATTTGGGGGCGTTTTGATCTAGAGCCTTGTCCTCCTCTCCTCAGACACCAGAGAGCATACCTAGAAGGCCTAGAATAGTGAGTGTGGAGGGAGACCCACCAGTAGGAACCCTTGCACTCATTAGTCAAGCACCCAACGCTGTGTGGGATCTGTACAGAGCCCTCAGAGATAACACAGATTCATGAGATACAATCCCTGTTCTCAAGACGTTCACAGTTTAGTAAGAAAGAAGAATGCAGTTGATCAGTACTTCTAATCCAGTGGCAAGAGCTGTCAGAGAGGGTTGAACTCAGTTCTGTGGGACCCCCGAGGAAGGACTGGCTGCTGGCCTGGCAGGGTGGGGCGGCTTCCCAGAGAAGGGTGGTATCTGGACAGGCGTTTATAGAACGAGACTGAGCGGCCCAACACAGAGATGGAGAATCACATTCCAAGTGGAGGAAACAGCCTGGGAAGGCACGGGAGTGTGAAAGAGCCCAGTGGGGTTCAGCTTAGTTGCATCCGCATCTACCTGTCCAGATGTACATTGTGGGTAGGGGGGCACCTGGGTAAAGTCTTGGCATCTGGCTCCAGGCAGGCCCCTCCCTGGGTGGGTCTAGGTGGTTCTGCACCTCCTCTCTCCCACCAGTAGAGGTCTCTGTCTCACTCACTCGCCGAGCTGGAGCCGGGCAACAGCTGCACAGTTGTTCCAGCCGTTGCACCTGTTCCAGGACTGCCCTCTCAAGTTCCCCCAGCCACTAGCCACGGCGCCGGCCTCTGGGAGAGGGATCCTGAATCCTTTGGACTCCCAAAGAGAAGGACTGGCGTGAGCGCGGTGCCCCTGGGAGGTGCAGTGCCGAGATCATTTCAGACAAGCCCCTAGACAGGATCCTATCTCATACCAGGGAAGGCCGTTCCAGTCTCTTCTGATACCCATTCTTATAGTCAGGATTCTTCCTTAGGGCTCACCTGGATCCTTCCGTTTGCAATTTAAAGGCTTTTCTTCCAGTCCTGCCCCTTTAGGGAAAAGATAATCCCATAAGCAGCCCCCCAAAGATCCAAAGACTGCCATTGGAGTTTGTGCTGGCATAAATCAATGTCTTAGGCGACTCCTGACCCTCTTCTAGGACTGTTTCCACATCTGTAAAATAAAGGATTGGACATCATCTCTCAGTCCCTAACTTTCTAAGATACTCTGAATCTAAATGCATGTGTCCAAGGCATAGAAGAATGTAAATAGTCTCGTCTCTGTGCTCCCCCCACCCCCCCGACCCTTGCCAGTAACAGAACTGCCTTTCCTGGTTTGAAAGTGCTCTCCTTTGAGGTACTGCTGTGCTCCTGAACATCTGTCATGTGCCAGAGAAGAGGAGTCAGGTTCAGAGAAGTGAGGGCTTTTTCCCTTGGTCGCCCAGCTTCGCCGCTGAAGACCTGAGGTTTCACTTCTGATTCCCTTCCCCACTGAGTGCCAGAGCCCAGAGCAAAGCTTATGTCTGAGAGGGAAGCAAGTTTGTTTGTGTGAGAGGGAGCTATAAATAAATAAAGTATGGTTGTGTGGATGCAAGGGAAAGATGGGAACGTTCTCAAGTTCCTGCATAGCTGGCTTGCTCCGGTCCTTGCTGGCTGGGGACAAGCCAGCCACAGTCCCGGGGCTCTTTTTCTCACACCCCACACCCCCTGGTCCCCTCCAGCTTCCCCTGTATCCCAGTTTCTTTCTGGGTGTCTTTTCTGCTTCCGGTTGGAAGAATTCTCAATCACGTTACCCACTCCTAACTATCCCCTCAGAGGCCTTTAGCATAAATGAGGGTTTCAAGGCAGAACATGGGATGGCCTTGGATAGGACAGATTGGAACTTTTTACTTACATATGAAGATCATGGAATTGTTCATCCCCTTACCTGCCCAGGCACCTGACCTTTTTGTACATGGTGTATGGTTTGTGAGTTCAGATGCAGATGGTGAGACCTGGAAAGGGAAGGTCAAAGGTTAATTCCTGGTAGGTAGCAAGGTCGTAGTGCTAAGAGGGATTTGGCTATCTTATCAGAGGATGAAGTGTTCTTTTTGTGAAAAAGAGGTTTCCAGGATTAAGGACCATCAATCACCTCTTTTTCCAGAACCTTCCCTCTCCATCGACTCCATGCTTTCATGATGCACTCATTAGTCGAGCACCCAACGCTGTGTGGGGTCTGTACAGAGCCCTCAGAGATAACACAGATTCATGAGATACAATCCCTGTTCTCAAGACGTTCACAGTTTAGTAAGAAAGAAGAATGCAGTTGATCAGTACTTCTAATCCAGTGGCAAGAGCTGTCAGAGAGGGCTGAACTCAGTTCTGTGGGACCCTCGAGGAAGGACTGGCTGCTGGCCTGGCAGGGTGGGGCGGCTTCCCAGAGAAGGATGGTATCTGGACAGGTGTTTATAGAACAAGACTGAGCAGCCCAACACAGAGATGGAGAATCACATTCCAAGTGGAGGAAACAGCCTGGGAAGGCACGGGAGTGTGAAAGAGCCCAGTGGGGTGGTGGAGGAGTGAGAAATTCAGCAAGAGAAATTCAGCACGAGGCCACCGCTGTGAACACTGTCGGAAAAGCAGACAAGAACCAGCTCACGATGGGCTAGAGGGACCCAAGAACATGGAGAGTACGCCTAGTAAACACTGCTGCCCTCTCAGATTAGATCAGCTAAATCCAACCACTTTCAGTCCAACCAGTATAAAGCTAGGGAAGAGCTTTGGCTGCAGCCTATCCAAGTGGATGCTTTAGGCAAGAAGGGAAGCTAGCCCCCAGCCCATGTCAGCCACCTGTAGTGGGTGGGCTCCTCGCATGAATCACGGTCACTCCACCTGTGGGCTGACAGCCCTTCCCCTGTGTCTGGTCCGCACCTTGTTAACTCCTGCAACAGCCAGCTCCGGCATCTTCTCGGGGATGCCTTCCCTAAAAGCCTCTGGGCTTCCACTGTCATAGAACTTGTCCCACTGTAGGCACAGCTCACCCCTGAACAAGGTGGGGGTTGGGGCAGTCAAACATCTGCATAGAACTTTTGGCTCCCCCAACACTTTACAGATAGCAGATAGCCCACTCTAACTTGAAGCCTTAGTAGTAACATAAACAGTCGACGAATCCATCTCTTGTATGTTATATGTATTCTATAGCGTAAACTTACAATCAAAGAAGCTAGAGAAAACGTTACTAAGAAAATTATAAGGAAGAGAAAATACACATACTGTACTGTAAAAAATCCACTAGTAAGAGGACCTGGACAGTTCAGACCCACGTTGTTTGGGGTCAAATGTATTTCCTCTATCCATCTTCTGCATTAGGCTGGGAGCTCCTCGAGGACAGGGATTGTGTCTTGCCTACTCATGCCCCCGGCCCACTGGGCAGAAGACCTGATACACAGAAGCTCACTAACTGAGTGGAGAGCAGGCAGTGACATCGCTATTCCAAATAATAATAAGAAGTCATAATGAATGATAATAACAGTCCCTACTTCGTGGGTCAGGTGCCCCACGTCCACCTGTTGTTCAGGCCTGAAGCCGCAATCCTGCCATGGACTACTCCTTTTCCCTCCCCACCCATATCCATCCTGCCCTACAGCCCACCCACTGTATTCCCCAGATATTCCCCAAATCTGCCCTTGTGCCTGTGGGCACTGCTTCTGTTTTGGTCCAGGCCAGCATGCTCTCAAAACCAGCAACTGCAACAGCCTCTCCTGGCCTCTACCTCCAGTTTTGCCCTCCAACCCCTCTGACCCATTCTCTACTCCCATGGCCACAGTGATAATGGTAAAGTGCAAACCTGACCACAGGCATGCCCCGGTTTAAAGGTTTAAAACTTTTCCAGGCTTTTTTTTTGCCCTCTGGGCTCTCAAGGACCCTCGTGAGCCTCTCCCTCCCTCTGGGGACTGATCTCCAGGCTCTTGCCTGTCCTGACCAGTTTGATCTCTGTATCCCAGCCTTGAGGTCTATGTAAGCAGAGTAGGTATTGGGGAGTCTGGCTTGTGAGTGGCTAGAAGAGGGTGGGGAACCATAGGGAACAGGGTTGGTAAGGTTGGAAATGATACCTGGGAGGTTTGACCTCGGTGGCAGGTACCATGACGTTCATGCCCTAATGGGTGCCTGAGGGCTACCCACAGAGTTGTGGGAGTAAAAGGAATACTGTGAGAAAGAGACTGCTAGGGAGGTATGGGGTCAGCACCTAGATCTGCTTTTTGTTTATGACCTACCATGTAATTGAGCATCTAATATGTGTCAAGCACCAGGCATACTACATATATTGTCTGATCTAATTCTACAATAACCCTGAGCGGTAAGATTATTATGAATCCCATTTAACAGCTATGGAAACTGGGGCCTAGAGTGATTAAGTCACTTCTCTAAACTCAGGCTGCAGATAAAAGCCAAATCCAGGGCATCTGGGTGGCTCAGTTGGTTAAGTGTCTCACTCTTGATTTCAGGACTCCAGTCATGATCTCAGGGTTGTGAGACAGAGCCCTTGTTGGGCTCCCCACTGGGTGTGGACCCTGCTTAAGAGTCTCTGTCTCCCTTTCCTCGGCCCCTCCCCCCCAAAAAGGCCAAATCTAATTTGAACCCCCACTTATCTGATTCCAAAGCCAGGGTCTTTGGACGATACACACACTGTCACTGAGGGAGGGGTTTTGAAGGGTATGAGACCCGTCCAACTTTAATTTTTCTCTATCTCAAGCCTGGATGAGGGCCAATTGTTCTTTTCAAATGAAAACTTCCTCCACTCCTGTCTTTTTTTCCTGGATTAATCATCACTGCTGGGGGCCATTAACTCCTAAAGATCCCTGAGAGAAGGCCTAGTGCCCCCCTGAGTTGGGCAGAGGGAGGCTGGGATGACCCGTGGTGGTGGATGGAGAGGGAAACATGTCAGGATCAAGGCTAAGGTAGGTATGGGAAGGTCACAGAAGACCAAAAGGAATAGATAGGAAAGGAGTGGATGTGAGAAGCAAACTTTGGCCCCTGCATTGTGCTATCCAGGATCAGCCCCACTAGCTCCCTGAATCTTATCCTAGCCCATGTCAGAACCCCTGAGCACCTGGGTGTATGAGACCATCAATACATCCTAAACCATGGAAGCTTCAAATGATCAGATCTTAGAGCCACAAAATTGTACAATTCTAGAAGCTTCATGTTCTCATGAAACGTAGACTCTTGGAAGCACAGAACTCTCAAATCTTGAATCTTTGACACCTAGAGCCTTGGGGTCTTTAACTGTGAAATCATGCATTCATAAGCAGTACCTGGGCAGAAATCTTTGCAGATCAAAGTTCACCTTCCCCCTTATTTGCAGAGGAGAAACTGAGGCTCAGAGAAGGAAGAGTCTTCCTCATTGTCACACAGTGAATCTGTGGCATAAGGAGCTACAGCTCCTTCCACCAGCCATTAGCAAGGATCAGAGCTAATGCCAGGACTGCCGGGATGGAGGTGGCTGTGGCCTGGCCATTCCTCCCTCTGCCTGGCTTTGGCATGGACTTGGTCACTCACCTCACTAGTATAAGGGGGAGCTCCAGGCAATGCCTCTCACCTTGGAGGGTGCGGTGGGGTGGGGTTGTGGCCACAGGAAGCCTCCTGGGGTGCAGGACAGGCCTGCCAGGTCCCCCATGTTCTCAGCCGCTGCCAGGTCTGTTGGTGGGGCGGCCTGGGCACAGGCTGAGACATTTTCTCTGTCTCCATGCTCTGAGCAGGCAGTGAGGGGGTGGGGTGCCAACTGGCACAGGAGCCAGGCTGCAGGGCTGCCCCAAGAAAGGTGGGAGAGGGTTTCTTCAGCAACAAGGCTGAGACCTAAAGCTGCGCGGTAGTGTCGCAATCGGCCCCTCCCTGGTGGGGGGAGGGGACTGAGGAAGAAAGACATTATTCAGTCCTTGGAGAGTTGGGCTGGCTCTGACAAGCACCCCAGCCGGGGCTGTGTCCCGCCCTCTCTGCCAGCGGAGGCCCGAGAGATAAACACAGCTCATTTGATACGGGCCAGCCGGCCAGCCCCACTCGGGGCCTTGCTGGGGCCTTTCTGGGAAAGGGATCTGCTGTCTGATTCCCCCCTCTACTTTGGGGAGCTGGGAAGGGGGCAGGGAGGAAGCTAAGCCATGCACTCTTAGTGATGAGGGAGCAGGAGGCTGGCTGAGGACAAAGCAAGAGCTGGCGCCTTGCACCCCCCCCCCCTTCATCCGCTCCCCTCCATAGGTGTAGCATTCCTCAGGCACCCCTGACTGCCATAAAATGATAAATAGTTAACTTGCTGAGATCACAATCCTATAAGACAGGAGTCTCCCTTGGTTTGCAAATGTCCTTGAGATTACAACAAAGAAGTTACCTTATCAATAGCCCAATTTCCAAAGACACAGAACTCAGTTCCTCAAGCCTAATGTTACCCTCCCCTCCATAAAAACCGAAGGAGGTGGAGGTAGAAGGAAAAGTAAATAAAGTTAAATTTCTTCTAAACCTAAATCTCATTAACAAGGATGCTTGATAGCAGGAATGTAACATTCCACCAGGAGACTCTCAATTGTCTTTACTTGATAGTAACTAAGCCTTCAATATCCTGATAGTATTCTTTGCCCCAATAGCCCTTCTGAATACCCCTTTGTCCTCACCTACCCAACTCCTGCGTATATAACCAACCACCCCTCACAACCTGGGGCAGCAGCAGCTCTTCCTGCCCACGGGTCCTGTCCCCGTGCTTTAATAAACCACCATTTTGCACCAAAGATGTCCCAAGAATTCTTTCTTGGTCATCGGCTCCGGACCTCAGCCCACCAAACCTCACCTAGGTTCTAGAACTTCATCATTAGGGTCCCCAGCAGCCACAGAAGCTCAGACTCTGGAGGTATCATGACTGTGGCCTCAAATCTTTGTTCTGGGAGTCCAAGAGGCTGAGCAGGAGGAGCTGTGCAAGGAGCCAGGGGCAGGCCAGTTCCAGCTTCTTACAAGGGAAGCTTTCTAAAGGTTAGGACTAGCCCTGGAGCTCCTCTCCTTGAGAGGGAATTCCTGCCCAGCTGTCCAGCTAGTATGCTGCTTTCAGCCCTCTGCGACTCTATGAGTTCAAACTTAGAGAAAAGATCTAAGAGAAAGATCTAGAAAGTGGGCAGGAGGAGGTGAGAAAGGCAAACTGTAGATTCTAGACTGCTAGGGGATGAGGAAAGAAAATAGGGAATAGGGTATGGTGGTCTCTGAGGCAGACAGAGGAGCCTCCGGGCCCTGGGATGGGGAGCAAAGCCAAGAAGGGAGGTAAACTGCAGGAGTTCTGCCTGGGGGTGGAGTTCTGGGTTCCAATCGCTAGCTGGTTGGCCCAGGCAAGTCACTCAGGCTCTGCATCCTCAGTTTTCCATCTGGTTTTCTCATAAGGATGGTAACAATCCCAATAACCCAGCTGAGAGGGACTGGCTCATCTATTCAAGATGACCCATCTAGCCAGGTCATTGTAACCACAATTGTCATAACAATAACATTCAACAAGTGTCAGGAACTGGGCTAAGTAGGCACTTGACAAGCATTATCCAATTTAACGCTCAAAACAATAATGTCAATGGAGTAATTAAGTAATTTATATAAAGGGAAGAGAGTCAGTAAATGTTGGCTCCTTTTTTCATACCTTGATCTCATTTAATTCCACAAAACTCTTGGCCAGCTTGTGCTGGGCAGCCCACTTCCACCCTAAAAGAGCTCAGATTATCCTTTAGGTAATGGAGAGTTTTCCTGTAGCACTGGTAGCATCCCTTCCAGCTTGTAAAAGTCACCCTACCTGTGAGGAGGAGGGGCGGCAGGGTGGGGCGTGGGGCTGGAAGCCCGACCTGGAGCCAGGCTGGGTGTTGATGGGTAAGGGGGGGTGCTGGACGGCAGATGGGCTGTGAGAAGTTAGAGAGAGGTGGTTTCTGGAAAGCAGCCTTGCAGGAGAGGTATCTAACCTAATGAGACAATCTTTCCTCAATCGTCCTTGGAAGCAATCCCTTGCAGACTAACAACTGAGATGCAGATCACAAAAATAACCAATTGACGTGCAGTCATAGAAGTAACAATGACTATTTTTTAAGGATATTTAAAAGTCGGCTTTCTAAGAACCTTGCCCTAGGCAGCCCTTGTTTTCCCAATTCAAACCCTTTAATCACAGTCAATAAGGACACAGTAGACTGTAAAAACAGGAAAGCTGCTGTGAGGGGCTTTATTGAAAAGATGGGTCACAGGACCCAGAGAGAAGGGGTGCGTGTGTGTGCGCGCGCGTGCACACACACACACACACACATGCAGAGATGTAGTAAATAAATAAACAACATGGGGCCAAGGGAGAGGAAGCCAAAGTGATTATGAGGGCAGAAGGAGCACTGAGCTGAGATTCAGGAGGCGTGGGCTACCATCCTGCTCAGTGACGGACTTCCTTTGTGACCTTAAAGGTGTAATTTACCCTCTCTGGGCCTTAGATCATTCATCCAATAACATTTATACCACAATTTAAATCTGTAAGTACTTTCGCAGTTTGACCTTCCTAACTGCCCTATGAGAGAAGTGTTAAGGTTCAGAAAGGGGCAGTGACATACCCAAAGTCACACAGCAAGTGTGTAATCAAGTTGATGAACTCAGCTATTCTGGGCCCCTGACTGGGAGAGCATGTCTGGTGGGTTCTCTTTTGCCTATCTGGTCCAGATGACAGCCTTTCCAGAGCCAGAGACAAGGAGGCACGAAGCAGGGTCTTTGGGCTGGAGCCTCCCGGGACTGACAAAGCACGGGTTGGTCTGCCAGGTCCAGACATGTTCTGCCTTTTCCATGGGAAAAGATACGCCCCCGGTGAGAGCTGGCACCCCTACCTGGAGCCACAGGGCCTGATGTACTGCCTGCGCTGTACCTGTTCTGAGGTAAGTTCCTCTGGCCCCTCGGCCCCCTGTGACGGGTATGCCGGCCCAGAGGGAGGGGGGCCATGCCGCTTCACCAGCGAGTACTCAATACATGGGAGCTTCTGTGCACCTGCCAGAGGTAAGTCACACTGCGTGTCAGTGGCGGGACCTGGCTGGGGAGCTGGGGCCCTACACCTTTCAGCCAGCCTTCCTTCCCCTTTGCGGCTGCCGGCCTCACCTGTGTCCCAGGACAAGAGCCTCTCTGCCCTGACCTCTCTTTCCTTGTGCCCTTTTCTCCAGCCACCTCTCTTGCGCCCGGCCTTAGGATGTGTCCTCCCAAGGCCACTAGCTCGAATATTGGTCCTTCAAGGCTTCACCTGCAAGTCACCCCCACCAACAGCCTTATTTGATGCCTCACCTGCAAGGGTGTCTTCTTCTGGGATGCCACAGAAGTTTTTCAGTCCCTTCCTCCTGATCACTATTGGCAGTTATCCGTGCCTGTCAGTCACCGACCCTCCTACATGGAGTCCCTGAGGGCAGACCTTCCTTGGTGCTCACTCAGGCCCACTTTGCTGCCAGAGGCTGAATGAACTGGGACAGAGACCAGATCCTCTAGCTCACCTCCCCTCAGCCCCCCCACCCCCCATGATCCCATCCCAGCACCCTCCATAGAGCCTTGTACTACCAACTAGGCAGAATAACTAAGACCCCCATGTGGTCCAGAATTCTCAGGCCAGGTATGAGGGTGGAGGAGTAAGGATGGAGGGGGAGTGATTTGGGGGGCTTGCAACACCCATAGCTCTAGTCCAGCTGCCCGGGGCCCAACCTGGCTGGTGTGAGATCCTCAGCTCTCTCTGTCTGGATGCTGGTACTGGGGGTGGGGAGGGAGGGACAGGGTACCTACCTGGAGCCAGCCCCTTGGTGCCTGTCTTTCCCTGCACAAAGCCAAGAGAGGACTGCAGGAGGTCTCTTAAGATTGTTAAGACAACCCTCAAAGTGAGAGCAGAGAAGAGCTTCTGAGAAGACACTAGGAAATGGAGGTGGGCGGACCAGCCCCTCTCCTGCTTCTGATCACTGGGGTCTCATTCCTCCTGGGATCTGTCCCACAGATTCTCCACTCCTTCTCCTGTGTTGGCCCGAGGCAGAACACTGGTTCCAGCATGGACACAACCCCCCCACAACTGCCTCCCCTTGGTTCTCCTTAGCACATATGAGGCCAATCAGCCTTTACAAAAAGAACTTTATGAAATATAGCCAGAGAGCAGAAAGAAAACCATAACAGAAAATTCCAGACATATCATGCGGTCCAGTTGACAAAGTCCAAGTTCTGTGATCCACTGGCGTTAATTCATTTCTCCCTCTGCGGAATTCATACACACACCATTTCTCCAACCCAAGGGGCTCTGTGGGTATCTCCAAGATATACCCTGAGTCCCTCCACTTCTCTCCACCATCACTGCTCCCCTAATGAAAGCCACCTTCATCTCTCCTTGGGCTGCTACACCAGCCTCCCAAGGGCTCTCCCTGTTCCCTCTCTAAGTCTGTCCTCCACACAGCAGCTAGGATGATTTTTTTCTGCACATAAAACTGACCACGTTCTTCTACTCTTAAAACCCTCTAATAGCTTCTCATTGCTCCTAAAATAAAATTTTAAATTTCCTGCTTTGGGCACTGCAGGAGCTACCTTCTGCCCTTTTCTCAGACCACGTCTCCCACCTGCACCAACACTTCAACCTCAGTCCTACCTGGTTGATCCTCCCCCTCGATGTTTCTCCCATGAGATCTTCTCAGGAACGGTCCCTTCCACTTGCCATCCGTCACATACACGTGACCCCTTATGAGGCTTTCTTTGATAGCTGTTATTGAAAGAGTCTAACTTTGTTAACTCAATCCCACCACCCTGTTTTTATTATTACCATAAATTTGACATCTGAAATGATCTTGTTCCTACTTATTTTTTTAGAGACTGTCTCCTACTCCTAGGAATGCAAGTTCTGGGAGAGCAGAAACTGTGTTGGTCTCATTGCTATGTCCCCAGAGCTTAGAAGAGGGCCTGGCACCCAGCAGTCACACTGTAGATACTGAGCCAACAAGTGCCACTCCCCACCCCTCGCCCTGCCCAGCCATCAGAGGTAGCTCAGCATCATGGAAAGGACCCAGATCCTGGAGAGAGTGCTCATCAGTTGTGGGGTCTTAGGCAACTTAACCTCTAGGACAGAGGCTCTTCTCTCATTGTGGAAGTGTGGAGAGCTGTTCCTACCCTGAGGATTGCTGAGAAGATAAAGAGAGGTCATATATTTATATATAAGACAAAGCCTCTACTTAGTGCCCACTCAGTACATGGTAGTTATGACTTCTCTGAGAGTTGATCTAGCTGCAAGGCCTCCTGGCTGGTCCCCTGCCCGTTCAACCTTTTGCCTGTCTCTGCCTTATTTCCGGCTGTACGTTCCTGATTGTCTCTACCCCTTGGCTCCTCTAAGACCATAATCAAGAGAGAGATTCTAACTCTTCAGGTCACACAGTTCCTTGAATTCCACTCTAGTTACTCAATTGAGGGGCTCAGACTCTAGAAGGCCCCTTTTGGGGCTCAGACTAATTCTACAAACTCTGAGATGCCCCTTAGTGCTGATGAGTCCTTGCGATCTGGCCATCTTGAGTAGCAGTGACTCCAGAGGGCCTGGCGACTGGTCCAGGGTTTTCCATGGGGCAAGAGGTGCTGGGAAACTCGGTGGGCAGGGGGCCTGGAAGCAAACCTGTCAACTTCACAGTTGGACAAAGCTGGCACCCTCCATCTAACAAAGAGGCCCTCTACCACTCCTCTCCTGGCTCTCATTTATTCACTCCCTCCTTCATCCAGACTGTAACAGGCACTGGTTTGGAACAAGGCCCTGAGCTGACGATTCAGAGATGAACAGACCAGGACTGACCCTTGTTCTTGGGAGTCCGCAGTTGAATAGACAAGACTGATGAAAATGATTCATTGCAACACAGAGGGGAGAGTCAGGTGGTTGGGCTGACAGACCCTGGCTATCAGGGGCAGTAGCCTCTCTCTCTTCAGCTCTTCTCTTTCTGCTCATCCCTCTCTCTCTCTAGCTCTCTGTTTCTCTGCCCCAGTCTCTTCTGTTTGTTGTATGTGAAAAATCATAATAACTTTGGGCCCCTCCTTCGCTGGTGCCAGCTCTGAAGCTTCGCATAAAGTTACCCAAACTTCCCAGAGATTCAGGGAGATTCTTCAGAGATTCACGAAGCCCTGAGTCTTCTCCACATCAGGTTTCTAGTCATGTCCCCATCCCTGTCACCTGCCCTCTCTTAACCATGAAGCTCAGGCCAGAGGGAAGAGAATGAAGTCCCCGAGCTAAAACAACAACAGTCAAGATCAAAGTCAAACTAACTCCAGCCTTTTACTCATACTTCTCAAACACCAGGAAGGGGACACAGATTCTGTGCAAATCCATGCACACTGAAGTCCCCTCCATGGTGGGGCATGTGAGTAGGGGAAGGGGAGGGACTGGACAAATAGAGTTGATTGCTTTTCTCCTGTCACAGGTTTAAAATGAGCATAGTGTTCCACAGCTGGGATGGGGTTTGGGGAGAGGATGGGTTCATGTGGGAGGCCACGGTTCTTTGGAATCAGGACCACCCCCCTGTGTCCCCTTCAGAGTGCCCATGTGAGCTGTTACCGCCTCCACTGCCCACCTGTCCACTGTCCCCAGCCTGTGACCGAGCCACAGCAGTGCTGTCCCCGGTGTGTGGGTAAGTAGCCTCCTTCCTCCCCCTTGCTCACTGACCCTTATCTCTATCCCAGTGTGGGCTTCTGGCTGAGGGGGGCTCCTGGAATGACTGGGGGCAGACTGTAGCCATCAGAGGTCTGGAGGCTACAAAGGTACTCCAGGGAAGAAACATCCTGGATCCCCAAGGAGGGCTGGGGTAGCAGCAAACTTCTCATTCCTAAGTAACTGGGCTTAGCAGGAGGAGGGAGAAAATGTAGAAAGTGACTGAAGGCAACAGGGGTGTGGTTGGCCCAAGGATGGCACGCTTGGGCCCCAACCCTCTCTGGCTGACCAGAGCTAGAGGGAGTGGACGTGTCCTGTGTCAGTGCACGAGGGAGCCGGGGCTGGCAGGCCCTGTAGGGAGATGCCAGGATTTCCACCCTGGGGTTGGGAATGACCCAAGGAGTTTGGAGCGCATGTCCCCGGACAACCCCCGCAGTGCTGAGGTTCAGGTACTCTACACGTCTTCATGCTAAATGTCTATGATTTTAAGATTCTAAGAGCATCTGAGACTGGAATTCTAGGAAACAGAGGTAAAAGAGAGAAGAGAGGCAGTCTGAGAAGGAATTGGCATAACCAAGTGTATATGTAACCAAATGGCCAACGAGGGGCACCCAGTGGGGACCATGTCAAGAGGAAAATCAGTGCTTAGAAGCATCAGGAAGGTGATCAAACATGGCTCCAGACTATGGTCTCCAGGCTCTGCAACCAGGGCTCTCCTGGTGAGCTAGGGACCTGCGTGGATTATGTGTGTAAAGGGACTCATTTTCCATGCGGGAGCCCAGTAGGGATCTCACCATGGCTCTGACTTGGGTCTGGCTTCCCTCAGGGAGCAGGGGCTCTGAGCTTCATCCTGGCTGGTGAGGGGGGTATCATGTTTCCTCTCTGGTAGAGGCTCACTCCAGGAATCCTTACCTCCCCTTGCTTACTTTGTGCCTTGGCCCCTTTCCTCTTCCATGCTCCTCTCTCCTTCTCCCTGTCCCTACCCTGTCCCTTCGCCTGCCTGGCTCAATGCTTCTTCAGGACTCAGCTCAGCCATCGGCTCCTTCAGGAAGCCTTCCCTGACCAGCCCCCAGCCCCTGCTCCCAGCTCCTGAGTTAAGAGCTCCTTGTCTGTGCTGACAACTGATGCTTCCATCTGCCCTAGCCCTTACCATACCAGTGTCACTGCCTGTAGAGCGTCTCTCTACCCAATTACATTGTGAGTTTCTGGGTGGGAGGGCCTGGGTCTTACTCTGCACTCCATTCCCAATGCCTAGCCTGGTGTCTGGTACACAGAAGGCACTTAGTAAAGGTGTCTCGAGAGAATGAGTGGGTTCTCTCAGGACTGGAAACTTAAACACCACAACCTGGCAGGATGAGTACAGGCTAAATGGCAGGTGCTGAGGAGTGGAGCTGTGGCAGCCAGTGAATGATGGAGCTTACACCAAGCACAGGGCCAGTCCAGATCATTCCAGCTGAATCCACTAGGCTCTAACTCAGCATGGGACCTTATTTTGCTCACTGCTGTATCCCCACCACCTAGAACAGTGCCTGGCACTACAGGGGATTCCTGGATATGCTCCCTGAAAAGGCAATGAACTAACAACAAAGGTCCCCACCAAGTTGGGCTCGGTGGAGCTGAGGCTTCTGGCCTTGCCTTCTTGCTCTTGTCAGGGCCAGCTCAGACACTGAGGGGCTGAAAGGCCATGGTGGGGACCCATGAGAGGGAGTGACATGGTCAGATGTAGGTATCAGCGAGACCTCTCGATTGCTTAATATGAAGACTGGCTGGGAAGGCTGAGGCCAGAACTTGGTTGAAGTGCCAAGATAGAATAAGATGCTGAATCTTCAGAGAAGTGGCCCGGTGAATTTTGACAAAGCGTTTGGAGCAATGTGAAACTTCATTTTCTTCTCCCCTCTCCTAACTGCAGAACCTCACACCCCATCTGGGCTCCGGGCCCCCCCAAAATCCTGCCAGCACAATGGGACCCTGTACCAACACGGAGAGATCTTCAGTGCCCACGAGCTGCTCCCGTCCCGCCTGCCCAACCAGTGTGTCCTCTGCAGCTGTACCGTAAGTCCTTCTGCGTTCTCTTAAGCACAGGCCGGCACAGAGAGGCCTGAAAGACACGGTGGTGTGGTATGGGGGCAATAGCGTTCCTCCTAGTCAAAGCCAAGTGAGAGTAGATGGGCTCCGGGGGAAGGGAACATCTGGGCTTCAGAATGTCCTGCCCGTCTCTGGCCTTCTGCATCCCCATGAGCTGCCTGATACCGCATGCTTACCTTGTATACTCACATTTGCCCATCTCTGTGTTCCCCGCTAGACTGCACTCCTCGAATGGAGGGACCATGCCCAGTTCATTTTTGTATCTTCTGCTGCTACCGGCTCAGGGCCTGGCACACAGATGTCTATAATGACTGCTGAATGAATAAGTGAATGAGTGAATGATCAGTGCTAGGGTACAGAGACAGGTTCAGACTGCTCGTTGCAAATGGATTTAATCTGAACTCGCTTAAGCTCCTCCTTCTGTGGTCAGAGTTGGGCTTAGGCACAGGAAGAACAGACCCTGCAGTGTTCCCAGGGGACAGAGACTGAAACCAAGCAGGGCCTGATCTGGAAATTCTCCACCCTCCTCCTTGGTGGGCTCAAGTGTGGCCCTGCTTTAGGCTGACAGGTGGCTTTCAGCCATCCTATTCGTCTGAGATTCTGAATCTTCAGGTATCTATGCAGCAGAGCAAACAACTTCCAAATACTAAAAAGTGGCCACTTACAAATCAACGTAGAGAGCAATTATTTTTTATAGGGCTTGAGCCTCTTCCAGCAGTCTAATATATCGTACCTGTTGGTTCGTGGAGATGCCTTGTACTTCCATACAGCACCCCAAGGCCCTAGGAGCGGGCAATCACCTTTCTTATTTTTCAGATGTGGAAACTGAGGTACAGATCAGTTAAGTAACTTGCCTAAGGTCACACAGTTAGTTAAGTGGCAGAGCCAGAGTTCAGAGGTGGGCCGCAAGACTCCAAAATTCACATTCCCTTCTTCCCTGTATTGTGCTGCTTCCTGTAAAGGACAAGGGCCTGGATGAGGAGGAGTCTGTGGGAGGAGACAGAATGATGGCATGGCGGTGGCGTAGTGAGAACATTCTTATGATTCTTTGTCCCTTCTCCTTGGACACTGGGGTCTCCCCTTCTTTCTTCTCTTCCTTGTTTAAATGGAACTGGCTTGACTCCTGGCCTACTTCTGAGCCTCACTGCAAAAGGCATAGGGAAAGGACTCGAGGTGATATCACTTCCTGCCAGGGACATCATGCCTTCCGGTTTGAAAAGGGTTTTCACAACTACCCGCCCAGCTGCTCTTTACAAACCAGATGGGAGGGCTCCCGTTCCACTGAGCAGAAAAGTGAGGCCCAGAGAAGAGAAGTGACTCACCAAAGGATTCCCAGAAGGCCTTTTCCTCAGCAGTGTTGCCTCTCCAGGCTGGGTCCTGAAGCTGGGAACCTAGGGTTTTCAGTAAGAGCAAGATCAGCTGGACGGGTGTCCCATGGATCTCCCTCCTCTCTCTGGATCCCCTGTCCCAGGTCGGGGGAGGAGGGTGTTGACTTCAGCAGAAAGTCAACAGGCTGGGCTCTTCTGGGCTGCGTCTCTGATTTCTGGTTTCAGGCAGTTCGGGCCCCTCTTCGGGCCCTCCTTATCTGTAGGATGGAAGAATCCCACCTCACCAGGTTGCTGTAAGAGCTGTGGGAGAGACAGGATCTGAAAACCCTTTAGAAGCTGAAGGATGAATGTTACCTCAGGGCCGGGGACCATCTGGGGAGGGTACAGGGGACCCTCCTCTGAGCTGGCTGGGCCTTGCCCAGGAGGCTCTGCTGCTCCTTTCTTCACCCACTTCAAAGGACACCTCAAGGCCATTTGCCCCCAGGGCAGGGTCTCTCCTAACCCTGAGGCTATTCCTCATTGGAGCTCATCTCCCCTTTGCTCTGTCAGGAAGGCCAGATCTACTGTGGTCTCATGACCTGCCCAGAACCAGGCTGCCCTGCACCTCTACCACTGCCCGCCTCCTGTTGCCAGGCCTGCAAAGGTGAGTCTGTCCCTAGATCTGAGTGTCCACCCAGCCCACCCCAGGGCCCTAGCCATGGACTGTCAGAGGCGGAGGAACCTCAGCTAGTGAAGGGCAAATGGCTTGCGCAGAAACAAGTGCACAGATGGTCACACTGTACCCTGTGGGTTGAGGTAGTTCAGGAAATCTTCCTGGAGGAGGCAGCACTGGGGGAAGGGAGGGCTTCATATTAGAACGCTTCTCCAGATGTTGGCATTGTGGAAGGGCACTGGACCAGGAATCAGGTGACTCCAGTTTAGTCCTGGTTCCTCCAGCTAATTCCTGCCAGTTCTTTCCCCTCTTTGGGCCTCAGCAGTGTCACATATGCACTGAGAGGCTGACCTCGGTGATTCCTAATGGACTGTCTGATTCCAGTGTTCTTGGTCTTTGAACCAAGAATACCAGACTGTATGTGAGGCTGGGGCTGGATAGAGAGAATCCCTCTCAGGGCCCTGTGTGTTGAGACCCCACAGAGTGGAAGATAAAGTCCTAGGGTGTTCCAACTGAAAGGACAGAGGGGCTGGAGGCCAGTGCCTGAGAGTGGATAGTATACCAAGGCCTGGTGACTTCAAGCATGGCTGGATAGGGTGGCTTCCCAGGGGGCTGCACGAAGCAAGGCTGTGGGGATGTGATGCTGGGCCCGTGGGCCATCCACGATGGACACTGAATAAGATGCGCCAGCCCAGCCAACAAGTTCAGTCCTAATGGTGACCAGGAGGTCAGTGTGGGGAAACTGAGGCAGTAACTCAGTTGTGGGGAATGGGTCAACCCGAGGGTGAAGAGAGGTTGTAATGGGAAGTGGGAATGAGGCCCCAGAGGGACTGCAGAAGTGGCGTGAGGCCTGGGGGGCTGAAGGCCTGCAGGGCTCTGGTCTGCAAGGCTGAGAAGGTAGAGGCTGACCCAACTTCCCTTTGGGTTTCCAGATGGGTCAGGTGAGCGATCAGCTGAAGAGGACACTACGCAGTCGCAGCATGGGGTGGTGAGTGCACAAGGTGGGGAGAGGGGGTGAGGGCGGCTGGTAGCCACGGCCTAAAGCCCAGGACTCTGGGGCAGGCGGTACCATTACTGTCCTCATTTTACTTTTTTTTTTTTTTTTTAAGATTTTATTTATCTATTTGACAGAGAGAGAGATCACAAGTAGGCAGAGAGGCAGGCAGAGAGAGAGAGAGAGGGAAGCAGGCTCTCTGCTGAGCAGAGAGCCCGATATGGGACTCGATCCCAGGATCCCGAGATCATGACCTGAGCCGAAGGCAGCGGCTTAACCCACTGAGCCACCCAGGCGCCCTACTGTCCTCATTTTTCATTTGTCCCCTAGGTCAGCAACATGAGGTCCACCATGTTCCAGCCCCTCTCCCCAGTCTCCCATCATGGCTGCTGGGAGAAAGTACATGGGAGGGGCCTGGGAGAAAGTACCATGCCGTACAAGAGCAGGCCCCAAACTGCCCGATTTCCCTCCTGAGAAACACTGTGTCACTGTTCTTTCGGAGGCTAGATAACCTTGTGTCTGTCCTTAGTTCAGGCTGCCTCTAGGCAGCACATTCCCCAAGGAAATGGCCTCTCCAGCCTTCCCCACCCAGCCCCTGAGGTACTGGTTCTTTGTTTGGTGGCTACCTCTCTGTCCTCCCTTCTGTCTTGGCCCCTCTCCATCTCTGTCTGGAGTTAGGATGAGCTAAACTGGCCCGCTTTCTCTGGTCAGAGAGGAAAGGGGTAGGAGGATGGGTTTCTACACTGACTGAAGTCCCCAGCCGCCCTCTGCACTGTGTCTACAAGGGGAACAACTCCACCTCCTCTCTCAGCCCGGGTCACCTGGACCCTGGGGGACTGGAGGCTGGCCTTCCATGCTCGGGGACTCCCCAGGGGTCTGAACTAACGAGCTCCCCCTTTACCTCTGCCATTCCATCCTCTCTCTAGGAGGCAGCATGCTAAGAGAAGCCTACCTAGGCTTGGTTCCAGGCCCTGATTAGCTACTTACTGCATGACGTTGAGCAAGTCCCATTAGAGGGCTGGGCTCCTCGATTCCATCTTGCCACTATTCCACTTGACAAGCATTTCCTGGGAGCCTCCTATGTACCTGTGCCTGTTCTGGGGCCTGAGACAGTTTCCTGGGAACTCCTGTAGGCTGTCTGGCCAGTCTCTGACTCAGAGATCATGTGGGCAGAAAGGGGCTGTAGAAGGAGGAATATGAATGACTCGGTATCAGTGAGGGGGGGTAGTAAGCCCACTTGGTCCTCTGCCTTGGCCTGGAGCTGCCCAGTCCTCTAACCATGAGCTGTGCTGCTCCTGCCTCATTACACGGCCCTCACCACAGACCCTTTGCTATCACTGCCAGTCTCTGCCCAAGACCTGGTCTGGAGGGGCGGGGTCTCAGGATCTTAGGTTCCAGGGGTTCAAGAAATCAGGCTCTGGGGACCAAGGGTTTCCAGGTGGGGCCTGCTTTAAGTCTTCCACCCTGTGGGATTCTGGGGCCTGGTGTGAGATCTTCAGAGGCCCATCCTTTCCCCAATCAACAAAATCTCCTCAAAGAATTCCCCGACTCTTGACTCACCACAGCCTCACCTTCCATTTCTTAAATATGAAGCTTCCCAGGTCCCTGATCGAGGTGTCTCCCAGATCAAGACCTCAGCACACGTGTTCACTCCAGCCCCAAGGCCCTGGCTCTGACAGGCCTGAGAAGGGCTTGGTGGAGGCTGGATTTCCAAACCACCATCCTCTGAGAGTTTTCAAAGATTCACCGTCTGAGAACATCTTGGGCCACATCCAGATCTTTTCATCCCTAGTGTGTGCCTCTCTTTACTAGGAAGTGATGGTGGTGTCCACTATAGTAGGCCTCACCACAGCCTGTCTTGCTGCTCCTCTGCGGGCACAGGCCCGGCAGTGATCCTTATCCCTCCTGCCATTTGCAGAGACATTCCCAGGATCCGTGTTCAGGGGACAGTGGGAGAAAGAGAGGCCTGGGCACCCCAGCCCCCACTGGTCTCAGCTCTCCTCTGGGCTTCATCTCTCGCCACTTCCGACCGAATGGGGCAGGCAGCACGACAGTCAAGATTGTCCTGAAGGAGAAACATAAGAAAGGTGGGGATGGGAACTTCCTCTGATCCCTAAGGTGGGAAAAGGGGGCCCCGACTGTTCCTGCCTTCCATCCCTGCAACCCCCCGACCCTAGCTCAGTGCTTCCCTGATCTCAACTTGGCGAGGAGCTTGTAGATTCCTAAAATATCAAAACTGGAGTGTCCTGAAAGGGCACTGAGGTTCAGAGTACTGAGTGAGACACAGAACCATCCCTAGAACCAAGACCATGGGGGCAGCACAACAGTATTTTCTGAGCCTCTGCCATGTCTTTGCTGGGAATTGAGGGCACAGAAGAGAGAAATGAAAAGTGGTCCTTGTCCTGGAGGGGCTTCAGACATGGAAATAAATATAGTAGAAGGAAGCTGTGAGAGAAAGACATAGGGAGCGGAGGGAAGCTGCAGGCAGATGGGCAGAATGGTGTAGAGAAGGAGCAGCAGAAGGGGAGGAAAGCAGGCTCGGTGCAGGGCTCCCACTGGGGCAGCAGGCACAGCTGTGGAGCTACCTGTCACAGCCCCGGACTCATGGGACACTGAAGCTAAGAAATTAAAAGGGACCTGCCCGAGCTCACACTGCCAGGTAGGAACAGAACTGGGTCTAAGAACTCCCCCTGCCAGAGGTGCCCCGGAAGGGCAGGGGTAGAACTCTCCATCTTTAGCAAGAACACACTGGGCCCATACTGGGCTGGGGTCAGCCCTGAGTGCTGCAACAGGGGAGAAGGCAGGGACCAGGGACCAGTTTTATACCCGGCCTCCACTTGGCAGGCAGTGTGGCTGGGCCAGTCCGGTGGAGCAGGGGCTCCCCAAGTTCCTGGCCCCATCCATTCCTGGGACTCTGGCCCAGGTCCGTGGCACTGACCCTCCTCCCTTCCCGCCCTCCTTGGCCCAGCCTGTGTGCACAGTGGGAAGACATACTCCCATGGGGAGGTGTGGCACCCAGCTTTCCGCTCCTTTGGACCCCTGCCCTGCATCTTGTGCACCTGTCAGGATGGCCGCCAGGACTGCCAACGGGTGACCTGTCCCACGGAGTACCCCTGCCATCGCCCTGAGAAAGTGGCCGGGAAGTGTTGCAAGATTTGCCCAGGTACAAAGAGATGCTGGGGACAGGGAAGGCAGTGGGAGCAGAGTCCCTCTCCCCAGGGCACAGGTACTTGGAATATCTCCAACACGGGGGGTCAGGCTGCAGGGGCTTTAGACATACAGGAGTGGAAAATGCCTGGCTCACAAAATACTGGCCTTAGAGAACCAAGTCAGAGACTCTAGCACGTATACACAGAATCAGTCAATCTGGTGCCAGAGGCACCAGAACTTTCCCAGGGACTTTAAAGACCTGAAGGGGAAGTGAGACCAGTGGCCTGGCTTCCTGGGCTCACCAGGCAGGGGTGGGGAGGGGGCAGAGTGTTCATGATCTCCTTGTCTTCCCCAGAGGACAAGGCAGACCCTGGCCCCAGTGACATCAGTGCCACCAGGTGTCCGAAGGTGCCAGGCCATGTCCTCGTCCACACATCAATAGCTCCAAGCCCAGACAACCTATATCGCTTTGCCCTCGAGCATGAGGCCTCTGAGCAGGTGGAGATCTACCTCTGGAAGCTGGTAAAAGGTGAGCATTGGCCCCCTCCCAGCTGGGCTTACCTCTGGCCTGTCCCCCTTACCAGGCACCTTAGGAGCATTTTGTGGATCAAGGGCCCTCCAGCCCAGGAAGACCCGCCTCTGGCTACCCTTCTAGATTTAAGTCTCCAATTCCAAGAGAGAGAGAGAGACAGAGATTGGGCCTGGGGTTCTCTGACAGTTCTGATAAGCTCATCCACTTGCCAAGGCCAGGGACTCGAAGTGCTCCCTCTCCTGGGTGGAAGGGGTTGTTGCACTTGCAAGGAAGCCAGGAAAAGGGTGATGCCTATGGCGGGGTGGGGGAGCAAAGAGGCACATTTCCTGGTAGAGGGTTAGCACACAGTGAGGGGAGAGCTTTTCAGGCAGAAAGGCCTTCACACTGTCCGCAAGGCAAGAGGGCCTGCCTGAAGGCTAGTCTCATTCAGCCTTTTCCGTATGGGAGATTCTAGCCTTCCAATAAGTTGACGTCAAAACATAGCTCTCGTTCTGTGAGAAACTCACCAGCGGCACTGGGATGCTCAGATCACCAGCTGAAGGTCAAGAGGTGTTGTCATTGAGAAGAAAATTGCTGAGAGTTGGGCTTTTAGGTTCCTCTTGCCAAACATAGATCCCCTGGGTGGAGTAAAACAAACCAAACTCTTTAAGTGTGAGTTAGCTATAAGGTCACCTCTCTCTCCTGCTGGGTCTGGCTGGAGTGGGTGGGGGTGTGCGAGGGGATGGTCATACTTATGGTCAGGAGGATAACCAATGTGTGGAGCACTTCAGAGTTTACAAAGTGCTTCACATTCATGATCTCATTTGATCCTCAACGATCCTGAGAGTTAGGTATTATTATCCCCATTTTACAGATGAGGAAACTGAGGCTCAGAGAGGTGAAGTACCTGGCCCAAGGCCACACAGCCAGTAAGTGGAGGACGGGAGCTAGAGCCCGTGTCTTGTGGCGTCAGATGCGGCTCTTTCCCTGCTCTACTCTGCCTCCTGTCCTAGGAGGAATGGACGAAGAAAGCGGAGCCGTTCAGCCTGGAGAAGAGAAGACTCAGGGGGACAGGACCATTGGCTTCCAGGCTCTGAAGGATTGACCCAGGCAGGGGGAGCAGTTGGGTTCTGAGTGACTGCAAGGGTCAGAACAACAAGCAGGGGCTTTGAGAATCAGACAGCCTTGAGTTTGAATCCCGGCTCTGCTCTTTCTTAGCTGTGTGGCCTTGGGTAATCACTTGACCTCCCTGGGCCTCAATTTTTCTTCTGTTAATTGGGAAGGAGGGTTTTTGGAGAATTAAATGAAATAACATGGGTACAGCCCTGACCTATAGTAGGTGCTAACAACATTAGTACCTTCATCCCACCTACTCAGAATTACAGAGAAGCATATTTCTACCGATGAGGGGAAGCACTTTCTCATACTTAGACCCTTTCTGTCAAAGAAGGGAGGGAGCAAGCTCAATTCACAGGGGTGTGCAAGCAGCAGCTGGTGGGGGCTTTGCCACAGCCGAGGAGTTAGATTCAGGAACACTTATCATTGTTTTGTGCCTTGAGGTCCCCTCAATCCCTGGATAGGTGCAGGTTTACTTCAGACCTTCCCCCAACCCCACAAGGTACTGGGACCACAAAGAGCAACAGACCCCAGTCTCTGTCCGTAGGAACCCAGGACTTAGTGATTTGGATGCAGCAGGAACTCCCCGGGAGCTGGGCTGGTCAGGCTGGAAGGCTTCGTGGAGAAGGAGGCATTAGGAAGGCAAGAGGAGCACAATGCAGGCAAGGGTGGCAGCGAGAGCCTCAGGCCCCCGAGCCTCGGGTTCCATGCGCTCTGCTCTCCCCTGCAGTGTAGTAGGGTGTAGTAGGCCCTTTGCTAATGTGTTTCATTTTCATCCATCTAAGAAACCTGAGGGATATGTATGAATGTACCATCCTGCAGATAAAACTGAGTCTGAAAGGTAAAACCACTTGCTCAAAGTCACACAGTTTAAGCGGTCAAGCAAAGATTCAAACCCAGGTCTGACTCTCCACAGAGGTGACATAATGCTTTCAGAGAGGTGCCTAAGGAAGGTCAAGATGTGCCCAGGATGGTGCAGACTAGAGCGTTGTAGCTCAAGGCCAATCTCACTACCACCAGACCCAGCAGAAAAGGAGTAGGGGGCAGGAACTCCTGAGCTTCACCGTGCCAGGCTCTACCCTCCTGTCACTGGCAAACATGCCCAACCCCCATCTCCTGGGGGCCTAAGTGCCTCACCAGTCACCTCTCTACCCCACACTGTGGGGGTCAAAGCAAACACTCCTGCGGCCCGTCAGTGGGAAACCCTGTTTCTTCACCCAGAGGTGAACTGGCCTGGAGATGTCGACACCCAGACTCAGGGAGGCCAGGCCACCATGGGGCCAGCCTCAGGCCCCAGAAACTGGCTTATTGTGAAGAGCCTTTCGATTCTGGAGTTTCAGAGTAGAGGGACCTCAGGGATCCTGATTCCAACCCCTGTCTAGGAAGGAAGCCCCCTACGGCCTCCCGGATGGTCTCCAGCCCCTGTCCCCACCTATAAAGGGTTTGTCTTTACATTGAGCCGAGCCTCGCCTGCCGGTACCATCTCTGCCCTGGGCGTTCAGAGTCCAGCTGCCCTCAGACCTGGCCCACCCTCCAATGGCATGGCCATGCTCCTCAGGACAGCTCTCGATTCCAGATCCAAGAGCTCAGTTCTTACACTCATGCTTTATAGGCTACAGTGTGAAGACTTCCCCTCATCCCAATCACCTCCTCTCCAATCTGTGTTCCGGGGTGTGTGCAGCAGCAGGCCTGGGCAGAAGGACCTATTGCTATCTCGGGCTTGTGATGTAGCCTGGGCCTCCGGAGCAAGTCTCTCCCATAGCCTGGTCCTTGGCATCTGGACTAGGGGTCCTGAGAATGACGCTAGACATTCCCAGCCTCCTGGACCTTAGTGCTGAACGTTCTCCTCAGTGGCATCCTACTCAGATTTCCATAAGCAAGGCCAGTTCTTAGTTTTCTTGAGAGCTGTGCTGGCCTAGCAGAGGCCTTGCTGTCACATCTGTTCTTTCTGGCCACAGACCCTGGCAGTCACAGCTGGTGCAACTTCATAGCCCATGTGCTCGGGACCTCAGGGCCAGGTGTGGTGCCTGTGGTCAGCTTCCCATGGGACACAAACATCAGGAGATCCAGCTAATGCCTTGTTCCCTTTAGGGCCTGGGCTAGACAGGGTACTCCTATGTTTCCTTACCCATCCATTCATTGAGGGATCATTCACTCACTTGTCCCACATGATTAATGTGGGTCAGGCTCAGGGGAGCCAGAGAGGAAAACCCTGCAGGAGTAACCAGAAGAGGCAAGGACAGACACGATGAGAGCACACTGGAAATAGGTCTAATCACCAACAGAAGCTAAGAACTGTGGGTGCCGCAGGGAGGGGAGATCAAGGAAGACTTCCCAGCCAAAGCTTAGAGGATGCATAGGAGTTCATCTGGTGGCAGCAGGAGAAACAGAAGTCAACGGGAGAAGGAGTTGGAGCAGCGGGGGTGGCCTATGTAAAGGCTGGGGACCTCAGGGTACTTTAAGTAATCCGTTAGGGCTGGAGCACAGGAAAACCACTAGGGGCTGGGTGAAGAGCCTCGTTCTGAAACGGGTCCTACCACTCTGACACTTGACGTTCCTTGGGAGTCTGATAAGCACACCTACCGATTTTTATCATATACTCTATAACCAGAAAAAAAGCACAACCAGTCCATATGGGCTTCCTCCCCCACCCCCACACTGTGGACAGGTGAGTAGTGTGAGAGGGTCAGCAGAGAGGGGATGAGAGATCAGGGAAAGAGAGTGACAGGTCATGTATGGTTTCAAATGACTGCAGTTAGGATCACAGACTGCAGGGGGCATAAGAGGGGTCAGAAGTCTAGTGTAGTGACCCTGGCAAGATGTGACCAGGCAAGAATGGAGAAAGTGGCAGTGGAGATGGGAGGGTAGGTTCAAAATACTGAGGAAATTTAGTCCACAGGGTTTGGTGTCTGGTTGGAACAGGGGAGGGGAGGGGTGACTAGGTCGCATCTCTAAGTTATCCTGTTCCGTTGACTGCATGGCCCCACCTTTCCTGCTCATGCCCTTGCCTCTGCTTTCAGGAATCTTCCACTTGATTCAGATCAAGAAAGTCAGGAAGCAAGACTTCCAGAAAGAGGCACAGAACTTCCGGCTCCTCACTGGCACCCATGAAGGTGGGACATTAGGCTGAGGACTGGGGCCTGGGAAGAAAGCCGGGCCAGAGGCCAGGCCCTCTCGGGGAGCTCCCGGCTGCTGGTGCTGGGAGGGGGGCAGGGTGGCTGTCGGCCACAGACGTCAGTTCCCGGCACAGGAATCCAGTGGGCGTCTGGGCCAGAGATTTCTCAATTTAGGGCACTTGGGAGTGGGAAGGTGAAGCAGAACCATCTGGATTTGGTCCTGGGAGTGGGGGAGACAGGGCTGTGGAGGAGGGAAGCCTGAGCCCCCAAACCCTCATGCTGCCTACCCCCTCTCTATTGGAACATTTCCTACTGAAACCCTCCTAACCACTTTCCTTCGGATGCCCCTTATTTGAGGAAGATGGACCCAGGTGGGGTTTCAGATGGGGAAGGAAGTCACAGATGGGAGTGTCATCAACAGGTGTTAGGAAACCAGCCTAGGCCCAAATGCTGGTTGGTTGAAGGTGGGGTCATGTGCCAAGAAGTGACTGGGATGGGGTATGATGGAAATACCCATCTCCTACCTCCTGTGGACTCCAAACCCAGGCTCTCACCATCTTTCTTAAGTTTTTCCTACCCCAGTCACTGCCTCACTGTGCACACGCATGCACACATGCACACCCCACACCCCTCTTTTGCTTTCCTCTATGCAGGTCACTGGAATGTTTTCCTAGCCCAGACCCCGGAGCTGAAGGTCACAGCCAGTCCAGACAAAGCAACCAAGACCTTATAACAAAGACCTAAACAGTTGCAGATATGAGCTTTATAATTTTTGTTGTTATATATTAATAAATGATAAGTTGCATTACCCCTCAACCCTGTCTGCTGAGTTCCTGTCCAGTCTCCGCGTGTTCCCACAGGGACTGCAAGGCAGGCCTGGTTATGCCCATTTTACAGGGCTAGAGACTGAGGTGCAGCAGAGGTAGAGACTGGCCCCTGTCCTTGAGAGTAATTGTTACCAGAGTCAGGGCTAGTTCCCCCAGCCTCCCTGCCCAGCTCCTTGTCTGCCTGGGGGGGGGGGGGCTCTCCCCTGCACTGCACTGCTTTTGTCCCTGCCCTGCCCCACTGCTATGGCTCCTCCTGCTCCTGCTTTTATGCGCCCCCCACCTCCTGGAGCTCACTGGCACTGAGCCTAGGAAAGGGACTGACTCCAGTTAGCCAGTGGAGGGGTAAAGAGAGCCTCAAGGCACTTCCCCCAGCAAATCTTCCAGGGATCCTTACAAATGTCAGGCAAGCTCTACAATAAGGACACTGAATTTTGTGAGGAGCGGTAATTTGCTGGGAGCTGGGGGGCAGGGCAGGAGCGGAGGCTGAGCTGGGGGCAGGTCTCCTGTTCCAGGCTAGCACTCCTCCCCCTGGTCTGCCCAGACCCGTGACCCATGGCATAAGCCCAAAGAGTCTCACCTCTGAGGATTTCCAAGACTTGGCAGTCACATTGCCAACCCCAGCACCACAATCTGGGAAGAGAGCCTAACAGTTACAATTAAAGACAACATTAATAATTTGTCCTGCCCTACATGTACAATTACGTGCAATTTCAAAGATGTTTTAATGCTCACGATTCCATGTAAGATGAATAGTGTAGGAATTACCCAAACTTTAGAGAAGATGAAACAGAAGATCAGGATGGGCCACTGTCTTCCCCAAAGCCTCACAGTGACAGTGAGGGAGGCCCAGGCTAGAACTCAGGCCCACCACCTCCCAGACCAATGGTTCCCCTCCAGTGCAGCACTGCCCTCCTCCCCAAGCTGGAGCGGAAGTTGTGGAGAGGTGGTGTAAGATGGCCTAAGGGCTCTAGTTCTGCCACCTCCAGCCACTTACGGGCTCTGATGACTGTCCCCTGAGCCTTGGTCTCTTGTACCTGGGTGTCTGAGGTCTGGGAAGTCTGTGAAGCTGCCTACCAGTGCCACCCTCCCTGAGCAGGGATGAGTGCCACTCTCCCCAAACGCCCCCCACCCCACGCCCCCACTAACTCCCAGGGGCCTGGTATGAGAGGCTGGGGTTTGAGGAATGTGGCTAGAACCCCCCCTTCCTCCCCTGAGGCAGAAGACATCAGCTCTTCACAGCTACTACCTGTGGCTGTGAGAGAAGACACAACACTCTGGTCTGGCTTGCTCACCATGTAGGGTTAAGCATGAGCTAACCCTACTAAGTGAATGAGTTCTGAGCATCTCACATTCAAAGCACAGGAATCTGAACACTCGCCATTCACATGGGGAACTCCAGTCATCGTCCAACTTAGCTCTGATGTCCCTTCTCAGTAAAGCTTTCCTGGACACCCCCAGCCCTGTCCCTGCCCGACAGCTCCTCCCCTCTGCTGGAGAACGGGGTTGGAGGCAGGACTAGGTAATCAGAAATGGCGTTGAGGCCTCAGGATGGGAGTGGACTTCCCTGTATCCTTCTCCTGGTGTCGAGGGCCAGCTGCCTTCCTTGTCTTATAGATGGACTTATCTGAAGCTGTGATGTTCACCCCGAACTTCTCCATCATGGGAGGCACCTCTGGTGTATCAGCACCCCCTCCTTTTGATCTGGACATTTCTGAGGATGTACACATAAGGCTTGCCTTGGGAACCTCTCAGCAGCTTTCCCATGGGCTTATACCACTTAGACTCGTCTTCCCCTTTCATGTATTCCCTCATAAAACACTTTCTCAGCTGCTCTGGGACAGGCCTTATGCTAGATGACCAACACAGTGTAAGCACCCAATACGGCTCTGCCTGTCCTCAAGGAGCCAAAGTCTGGAGGGGGAGAAAGGGCATCACAACGCCATGAGTGCCAGGGGCTGTGACAGCAGGGCTATGCGGAGCACGGGCCTGCCCAGATGGACAACAACTTCAGCAGGATCTGAAGGGTGAGAAGGATCACAAGAAAAGGGGGGGACAGAGATGGCACAGGAAGAGATGGTACATGGGAGATGAAACAGAGCATGTTCTAGGGGGAATCACAAATACCTCACTGTTGCCGGCTGGTATAATCCGAGGCAAAGAGCAAAGGGAGGTGAGGCTGAATGCCCAGCTGAGAAGCTCTGGCCTCATCCCGACGGCAGCCTCGAGCCATGGAAGGGTTTCAGTGCTTTGGTCAGATCTGTGGGTCAGGGAGCTAGCCCTGCCTGCTGGGTGAAGAATGGCCTGGTAGCTTGTGAAAATGGCTGGGGCAGGAGAGAGGCAATGGGGCCCGGAGGGAAGGCAGCACAGATGACGGACAGCATACAGGGCTGAGGGAAAGTGTGTAGTGTCTCACGTGGTGACTACAGAGAGAACCCAGAAGTTTCAGTTGAGTACACGTTTAGTCTCAGGAGATACCCCTGGCTCTTGGGGTTACATTATGGGTCTGGGGAGAAGGCCGGGCTGGAGGTAGGGATTTGGAGGCTGTTGGCCTACAGATGGTTACTGAAGCCAGGAGATGGGTGACACTGCCTGGGAGAGACTGTACAGCGAACCCCAGAGCCTCAGCAAATGACTCCCTGTGGAGGCAAGAGATAAGCCAGGAGGGTGTGGCGGCTGAGGGTCCTGTAACACACAGCCTGGGAAGGGTCCTCCCCAGGGACCAGGGGGCTTCCGTTGCCTGTGGCAATGGGCAATGTCAGGGAAGCGGGGAGGCAGGAAGAGGTTTTGGGGGGCTGAGGTGGTATCAAAGACGTGAGGAAACAGACAAGTCTTTGAAGAACTTTGTTGGTCAAGGAGAGGGGAGAGACAGGATAGTGACTGGTGGCGGAGCTGGATGGAAGAAGAGGGCTTTTCAGATGGGAGAGATGTAAGCAAGTCCTAGTGATGAGGATGAGGAGACCTCACAGGCCAAGGAAAGTAGAACAGGAGTGTGGGTGGAAGAGGCGAAGTTTAAGGACAAGTTGAAATCCATTCTTCCTCAGCCACTAACTCCCTGTGTAAGCCTGCTGTTCTCCCCATGAGTGTGATGAGGGAGAAGGAAGGGGTGGTCTCCCAAGGCTGCCCTGTTCTTCCACTCACAGGGCTCCCCAAGACTCCAGCAGGGAGTCCTACGTGGTGGCCAGGAAGCACAGGCTGGAGTAGGAGTGGCGGCATCCCCTCACACAGGCTGGCCATTAGCTAACAAGGCACATCCAAGTCTTTTGTCTTGTCTGATCCAATAGGATAATATGTGAGATGGGGATTGTCCACCACATTAAGAAATGAGGAAACTGAGGCACAGGAAGAGATCAAGATCAAGTACTGGTAACTGGAGGGGTTGGATTCCACCTAAGGTTGGCGATTCCGTACCCTGATGGGTCCTAGAACACTGAAGGTGCCAGGTCCCGGGCTGGGGCAGGTGCAACCAACCTGGGCTCATAGCCTCCCCCTCCCCAGGTAGCTTCCTGGCCCCCAAACATGAGATTCCTATTATGATGCCAAGCCTGCCCTCCGGGTTTCCTGGGGAGGCTTCTTCCTCCTCCTTCAGCAGCTAAGAAGCCACCTCCCCCTGTCCCTCCACGAACCCTGGGCTCTGGGAAATGTCAGTATTTCTGAGAAACAGGACGTGGCCTGTGGTTTGGGGCTGTCCTGGGGGTAAGGGAAGGCCTGGGGCCCCATCAGGCACACTGGCATCTCTCTGCAAGGCAGGCCCACCCCCTTCCCCTCACCCTGGTCCCTGGAAGACACCCTGCCTGCCTTCCCCTGCCACAAGGCCATCGTGGAAGGTGAACAGGAGGTGCTGCACGACGCTAACTGAGGTTGGAAGGGGGTGGGGTGGCCTGCATTTCTGCAGACAGGGAGTTATCTCCGACCTTCTAGAGTGGGAATTAGGACCTGGATCTCTGCTCCAGCTCAGGGCTGCTTGAAGGACCATATGACATCTGATGTCTCTCCCCAGTCCTACCTTTTCACCTCCAGCACAAAACAGAGCCACAAGATTTGCCCAAGGTCCAACATGATCTAGAGTTGAGCCCTTACAGAGCCTGCAGGGTCTGACTTCCACGTCCATGCCCTCTCTGTGCCCTAAGATGTCTGGGCTAGGGATGAGATCAGCCTTCTCACCGCTCCTCTGCTGTCACCCCCGCCCCCTGCCCCTCCACTTCCCAGCAAGTCTTGTCTGTCAACTCAGAGTGATCTTTCAGAAATACAAATCTTACCCTGCTTCCCCTCATCAAGCCCTTTCCTCGATGCTTTCCCTCCTGGCCTCTCAGGATCTGGCTCCTCCTGCCTCTTTGGTCCAACTCCCCCATCGTCTTTCCCAGCAGCACTCTGGGATCCAGTTTGCTGCTCTGCCTCACCAAGTGGGATGGACCAGGCTCTGGGAAGACCTTGATCATGGGATCCGACTCCATCAAGACATTCTCTGTTGTACCCTGCATACCAGTCTGTTCTTCCCAACCAACTCTTCCAGGTCCCAACTGCTCGGGCTCCTAACAGCTCTAGTCAGACAGGGCACAAAGGAGCTGCCCTTCTGGCCCTTCTAATTCCCATGGAAAGATTCTGGGGCATGACACTGGTTGGTCCATCTTGGGTACATAATCCATCCTAGGCGGTCAGGAACAAGGTATTAGAACCAAGATTGAAGTGGGAGGAGCAGATTCCTCAAATAAGGAGGCAGACAGCACACACATGGTCAGTAACGGGACCCCCCCCCCCCCCTTTCCTAGCTACCATCACTACAACTTCAGACAGCGTCTGAAACCAGTGTCCTCCCTTCCACACCCTAAACATGCTGCTCCCTCTTTTTGGAATCTTTCCCTCGCCTCTTCCTGTAGTACTCCGGTTTATGCTCCAAGTCCTCCTCAGAAAAATCCCTCCCCGAGCCTCTATGCTGCCCCAGCGTTATTTGCTTTTCTGTAACCAAACACATGCTTTTGGATTTCAATGATCTTTCTCCCACTGGACAGTAAGCTTCTTGGGCCAGAGACCAAATGGTGGTCATCTTCGCATTCCCAGCCCCTCGCCCACAGGCAGTATTCACTGCATGCTTATTGAAGAAGGACATGACCGAAGGAGGTACGATGTGGATGGTGAAGACAACAGTGGTGAGATGTGGTTGGTTGCTGACACAGAGTAGATGCTCAGTAAGTAGTTACTGAGCCTTGAATGATCACTGCTACTCCCCTCCCCACCATTGCCACTACCATCCTCCACTACCAGGACCACC
Source organism: Mustela nigripes (assembly GCF_022355385.1). Lineage (NCBI taxonomy): Eukaryota > Metazoa > Chordata > Mammalia > Carnivora > Mustelidae > Mustela > Mustela nigripes. Next base: position 50,425,409 of record NC_081557.1, on the reverse strand, counting down.
CCTCACACTGCAGGGCCCAGGCTAGAAAACCAATGGAGCCTGCACATCATAACCTAAATATTTAAAAGTTATGAATCAAACTAACAAACTATTAAATAAACATGTTCTATCTTCCTACCTTGACAGATGTACCTTCTTAATGACTCAGAAGGCCAAGTTCAAACTTAAAATTTTCTGACTTCTTCTTTGCCAGAACATGGAAACATACAGACAGCTAAACCGGTGGCTCCTGACTTCCTGTTCTCGGTCCACCTCTCTTCTCATTTCAGCTATGTCCTAGAATGTGAAGGGCCTCAGTACACACACAAGTAGACACCCCAATCTGCATGTCTTTGGTGGTTTTTAAAACATGTCCAAAATAGGGATGCCCAGTTAAGTGTCTGCCTTTGGCTTAGGTCATGATCCCAGGGTCCTGGGATGGAGCCCTGCATCAGGTTCCTTGCTCGGTAGGAAACCTGCTTCTCCCTCTGCCTGCCACCCACCCTGCTTGGGGTCTCTCTCTTTCTGACAAATAAATAAATAAAATATTTTTTTTACATGTCCAGGATGCTTTTATACTCCTCACATTGAAAACTCTGGCCCCTATCCTCTCTCCCTAAATCTGGGTGGGCTGTGATTCATTTTAGCCAGTAGAATGAAGCAGAAATTACACTGGGTGATTTCCAAGGCTAGAGCACAAAGGGTAATAAAGCTACTGCTCTGCTTAATCAGCTACTTGCCCTTGGCGTCTAAACCAGTATGTAAGAGGGCTAAGGAACTCTGTGGTGGCCATGCCGTGAGGAAGCCCATGCACCCAGAGAGGCCACGGAGAGATATACCAGTGGACAGCCACAGAGTTGAGCTCCCAGCCAGCTACTGGCATCATCCATCTGATCACCCTTCCAGATGATTCCAGCCCCCGACACTGAGTCTTCCCAGTGGAGGCCCAGACACGGTGGAGCAGAGATGGACCATTCCCATTGTGCCCTGCTCCAGTTCCTGACCCACACAACTCATGAGCATTAAAAAACAGCTGTCATAAGCTGCTCGGCTTGGAGGTAATTTGTTACCTAGTGATACCAGCTGAAACAACGTCCAAGCTGCATCCAAGCCCACCACACTCCTCCCCCCTGGATAAACTATCCCTTCTGGCTTAATGGACAGACCTAGAGAAGAGGACTATGCTGTCCCGGACACAGACTTGGGCTGTTGGGGCAGAGAATTCCAGGATCCTGGGTGTACAGAATGTGGGGAAAGAGGGTGGGGGCACACATCTCCTTGAAGCCCATGGACTCCTTGTGCTGTGGGTCAGGGAGCAGCTGAAAGAAGGTCAGAGTGGGGTGTGGGTCTGAGAGTGGTCCCGCCCTCCACTGTCACTACCATCACTCCCACCACCTACTACTACCAGCACAGGGGATGCAGCTGTCCTGTGCATCCCACTGGGCCCTCAGGAAGATTCCCTTCCGGTGAGGGAGAAAGAGAGATCCACAATGACAACGGACTGACAAGCGCTCTGCCAGAAGAAAGCACAGTGGCCATGAGGCCACACGAGAGGAGAGTCAGAGAAAGCCTCCTGGAAGAGTGGGCATCCAAATAGAGGCTTGAAAGAAGTATCCAGGAGATGCGGAGAAGTCATGTTCTGGTCCTGGGAAACAGCACGTTCAGAAGCCTGGAGACAAGTGGTACATTTGGGGAAGGGCAAGCAGATGAGGCCAGCAGGAGGGCTGTGCTGGCCCAGTGCAGGCAGGGAGGTGGGGGGTGGGAAAGACAGTCTCCAGAGAAGCCAAGAGAAGTAGGCAGAGGCCAGCTCTCCTAGGGCCCTTCAAACAGGACTGATGCTCAGGGTGGATGTGCCGACATGGCTGTCAATGCTGGTGCCTATTCTGACTGCCCAGGGCCTGTTCCAAGTCAGCATTTACAAAGAGTTATCACTACCGGCCCATATCCGCCCTTTTTCTTGAGCCTGGAAGGATTTTCAGCAGGAATATAACTCAGTCGGATTTGTGTTTTACAAAGATCTGTCAGGCTTCTGTGGGAGAAAGCCCTTAGAGGGAGCCAAGAATGGAAGCTGAGCGGTCCATGAGTAAGCCGTCCCAGCTACCCGTGAGAGAGGTGGTGGCAGTCCATACCAGGGTGTGGCAACACAGGGAGAGAAACAGATAGGGTTACTATTTAGAGGGTAGAATCAACAGAAGCAAGGGTGAGCCAGAGATGGCCCCTGCCTTCAGCGAGCTCAGTGCAACAGAGAAAAAACAGTGTGGACAAATGCAGCAATCAAAATCCGTTCATTTCATCCTCACCCTGAATCTCAGAGGCAGGTACCAATATTTCCCTTTTGCAAATGAGGAAAAGTGATGACCTGTGGCAGATACTCTTGGTGCCCTTCCAGCAGCCATTTTCCTACCTTCTTCTTACTCACAGGACCCCATCTGGATGGGGGCTCAGCAGCCGGGGTGAACCACTGACCAATCTAAACCAGCCTTAGCAACCCAACTCTCCTCTGCTGATGACTGGTCTAGGACTGGGCATGTAATCCAGTTCTGATGTGGTGTTGAATGGAGGATTTTCCTCCTCAAAAGAGAAAGTCACATGAGGAGAAAGCCTTTAAGCTTGCCCTCTTTTGCTTCCTAGTTCAGATGCTATCAGCTAAGGATATGAGATATGGGGCTGCTGCAGCCATACTGTGACCATGAGGCTGAGGGTATGAAAGCCAGCAGTGCTGAGGAAGACTGTAAGGAGCTGAGTCCTCCATGACATCAATGACTCACACTGAGCCAAGCTGGGGACCACCTACGTTTCTTGTTAAGCAAACAACAGATGTCCTTATAGCTTATGCCACCACAGCAGCGCTGCCAATGACCCTCTCATCCCTTCAACATTTTCATACACACCGGCTCCCACTGTGCTTTCCCTCCCAACATCCAGCACCTGCTACTCCTTGTCACAGGATGGCCTTCAAGCTGCTGGAGCCCACTTTACGAGCATGGAAAGGCAGAAGAGCCTGGGAATTTACACCCCTGCCCTACCCGAAGAGAGGCCCTTAACCAATGACAAATGGGTATGGAGGTGTTAGTCCTCCAGCTGCGTTGCACTCACTCATCTGGCCAGCTCTGAGGAGCTCTGCATTGTCCCCAGAGCTCCTCAGTAGGATGGAATCAAAGTTCCTCTTTGCGGGACTTGGCCTGATACCACGTTCCCCTCCAGTCCCACTTCTCTACTTCCCTACTACTGGTTTGTCTTGGAAACACTTCCTAATACATTATTTTCACATGATTCCTTGCCTTAAGTTCTGCTTCTAAGAATCCCAAGCCAAGACCGCCACTATTAGTCAGGTCTGGTACTTGCAGCCAGAGCATCCTAACAGACTTAACCCAGCAAGGGGAAGGTCTCCTAGAAAGTTTGCACAAATGGTAGTTTTCTGGCTTGCAAATCCTATGGTTATTTTTTTTTTTGTAAACACACTAATTAAAATTAGTATGATTAAAATTTTTTATTATTGTAATTTATTATTGTAAAGTGCTGTATTGTAAATATAACAATGGCACCTAATTACCACTGAGTCTCTCCCATGACCCAGAACCAAGCCCTTAGCTTTGCCTCAGTGAACTCATTTAATCTTTACCAGAACCCTATTAGGGGGGTACTATTTGTGTTTGTTTTCTAAGCTGGGTAACAAACTAGCACAAATGTATCTGCTTAAAACACATTTATTATCTCAGTTTTTACAGGTCAGAAGTCTGGGCACAACTTAGCTGGGTTCTCTGCTAGGGTCTCAACAGTCCATGATCTAGGTATCCATAGGGGTGTGGTCTCATCTGAGACCCAACTGGGGAAAAGACCCACTTCCGAGCTTCCTCGGGTTTTTGGCAAAATCATCTCCTTGTGGTTATGGGACTAAAGTCCCTGTTTTCTCACTGGCTGCCAGCCAGGGGCCACTTTCAGTTCCTAGACCCCACCAGCTGGTCTTACAAGAGCAGTTTACTTCTTCAAAGTAAGGGCTAGAGTCTCTGACTCCAGGGAGGGTCCAGTTCCTCTTTTAAGGGTTGTACTTGATTAAATCAGGCCACCCAAGATCATCTCCCTTTTGAGTGACTCAAAATCAACTGATTTGGGACCCTGATTCTGCAAAAACCCTTTACCTTTGTCCTATTCTATGGCCAGAAGCAAGTAACGGGTTCCACCCACACTCAAAGAGAAGGATTATACAAGGTGTGAACATCACGGGGGGGGGGGGGGGGTGGTGGCTAGGGACTGTCTGCCACACTATTATTCCAAATTACATAGCTGGGGAAACTGAGGCAAAGAGTTTCGCAATCCTACCTAGTCATACTGCCAATGACTAGACGTAGAATGTGGTTTCAAGGAGCACCTGGGTGGCTCAGTGGGTTAAAGCCTCTGCCTTCAGCTCAGGCCATGATCCCAAGGTCCTGGTATTGAGCCCCGCATCAGGCTCTCTGCTCAGCGGGGAGCCTGTTTCCCCCCTCCCTCTCTCTGCCTGCCTCTCTGCCTACTTGTGATCTGTCAAATAAATAAATAAAATATTTAAAAGAAAAAAAAAGAATGTGGTTTCAAACCTGTGCACTCCAGTTCAGAGCCTGTACTCTTCACCATGACCTTGCACTGATCAGCCTCTTCCCCAAGTACCTTCCCTATCCTTATGTCCCCGAATCCCCTCAATTATTGCTAGAAGGAAAAAGAGGCTCAGAGAGATTAAGAGACCCACGCAAAGTCACACAGTGGTGGAGTCGGAGTAACAAACCAGGTACATCAAACTTCCAAGTCCAAGCTTATCAGAGGAGTAGGGTGCTGAAAAAGTTCGTGGGAGATGAAGAACACTCTGCTGGGGCAGGGGTGGGGCAGGAATAGAAGAGGTAGCTTTTCAACAGGGTCATAAGGAAATGACAAAATTTGGCTATTTGAAATGGCAGGGTAGTAGGGAGGAGGTATATTTCCAAGGACGGGACAGCTTGGGCAAACTCAAGGAAGCAAGAAAGTGCAGGTGTCTGAGATGAGGTGGGAATGGGGGGCAGCTTCAGACCAAGACAGGTACCCTTGAGAAAGCAGGCAGGAGGTGTGGCCAGGACCCACTTTGCAACACAACCAAGTCCTTATCGAACTCGGATAAGGAGTCCCAGTGTTAGTTTGAAGGCAACTGGGAACCACAGCAGGGTGTTCAGCAGCAGCAGTCCTGCACCAAAATGCCTTGAGAGGTATTAATGGTAGAGTGTGGGACAGGGGGCTGTTAGGAGTTTTCCTGCTTCTAATGGCCTTTTTCACTCAAGGACATCTTTGATTCTCCCAAACCCCAAGGAAGGAGGGTGGATGAGTGAGATTATACCCATTTTGGGAGCAAGGACACTGAGGTTCTGGAGGACTCTCTGTGAGCAGAATGAGGCTAAGTGGTGGGCTCAAATGTCCCACTTCAGTTGTGTTGCTGAGGAGATGGGAAGGATTTTTTTCTTACAGGAGATGGCTCCTTCATCCTTTGCACATCCCACATTAATGTACCAGAAGCAACACAGGGATTATTCAAATTGTGGGCTTTGAGGCTTCAAGCCCCAAAATTCTGATTCTGTGGAGTGTGGCCGAGTTTTGGCATTTTAAATAGGCACCTTATTTAAATAAGGCAGAACGGAAGGTCTGACCGGACTATCCCTTTAAGAAGCCCTGAAGAGGGGCGCCTGGGTGGCTCAGTGGGTTAAGCCGCTGCCTTCGGCTCAGGTCATGATCTCAGGGTCCTGGGATCAAGTCCCACATCGGGCTCTCTGCTCAGCAGGGAGCCTGCTTCCTCCTCTCTCTCTGCCTGCCTCTCTGCCTAACTTGTGATCTCTCTCTCTCTGTCAAATAAATAAATAAATCTTTAAAAAAAAAAAAAAAAAAAAGAAGCCCTGAAGAGCATATGGGTCAAAAATTCGGACTTGGAGCGCTGTCCACGTGCAGCCTTCCCTCTCAAGGCCTTCTTCTCCCGGTGGCTGCTCCGCAGAGTCAGACCTTATCAGCCCTCCCAACAACATTCTAGGTGCCGGCTGCCGGAGACAAGGGCTATGATTACGGGGGAAACTGAGGGCGCCCACAACGTGCCCCACGCGCGTGCGCTGTAGAAGGCGCGATTCGAACTCGAGGCGGTGGCTCCGGGAGGGCTCCACTTCCCGCGGGTGCCAGCAGGGGTACGCGGAGTCTGGGAATCCGCTGGCAGGAGGCGGGGGTAGGGGCTGGGGCGCTGGAAGAACGGGGGCTTTGATTTCCATCTCCCGGCGCAGACCCAGACACTAATTAAAATCGCCTGGGCCGCGGGGGCGGCGGGGCGGGCACAAAGCCGGCTTTGACCGGGCGGCGGCGGCGCTGGCGGGCGCGGGGCCGCGCCGCACAGGGGCCGCTTGTGGGACGTGTTTGTTTTTGCTCGTAAAGCGCGGCAGCCGAACGGTGCCCGGACGGCGAGGGGGGCCGGAGCCGGGAGAGGGCCCCTGAGGCCACGGCCGTTCGCCACCGCTCGGCCCGGCTGCGCGCTGCTCCCCTCTCGGCTGCCCTCGCCCCCGTGGAGCCACCCCTGCCCACGGGTCCCGTCCCGTCCCGGGCCTCAGTGTCCCCGTGGATCACGTGGTCATGATGCTACCCTAGTAATTCCTGAGAATTAAGGTTTATTGAGCGCTTACTGTGTCCCAAGCCCCCAGCTGAGGCTCCCCCCCCCACTTCGTTGTATTTAGTCCTCCCAACTTAATTAATATCCCCATTTTACAGATGAAGCCTGGGGAGGTTAAGCGCCTTGCCCACAGTCACACAGCTCTAAATGTGCAAGCAAATGATCCAAGCCTGTGACTCCAGAAGTTATAGGAGGCTGTCTCCCAGCAGAGCAAGGCTAGGGCCAGCTGGGAACTCACAGGTAAGGAGGAATTTTCCTAATCGGAGCTTGCTCACCCTCTTATGAAGTCTATGAGAATGAGATCTCCAGCACGGGGGTATTCAAGCAGAGTGCTAACACAACCACTGGTGGCTCTCTCAGGTCCATTCCAGTCCTGGTCCTAAAGGCTAGCCACAGTGGCCCCTTCCATACTGGGCTGTCTGGGGCACTGGGGATGGGGTGGGGTTCAGGTCTATGTGGATGGGAGAGGACCAGGAAAAGAGGGGAGCCTCCTTCTTGGAAGTACTATGTGGTTGAAGGGATGCCCTGCCTCCATGGTCACAGAATCACTGAACCTGAGGTTCCTGCTCTGGGCAGGTACACTCCAGCCTCCTGTGAAAAGAGTCTGCTCTGGCCACAGGGATCTCTCTTCCACCCACTTTTCACCTGACTGCTGCTCATACTTCCGCTGTCAGTTCAGAGCAAGTTCTACTCTCTCAGTGCCCACCCAATTAGTCCTTCAGAATACCCATCACAGGGGTAATAATGGGCTTGATGTCCTTGCCATCCTGGTCAGATCATGGCCTCTCGGGGGGGGGGGGGGGGGGGGGGGGTGCTCTATGGGCCTCCCTTCCCTCTTTGCCACCTGCCAGTCCCCTTCCTTGATGGAGTGGGCCAGGAAGATGCACTGGGATCAGAGCTCAGCCTAGGTCAGAACAGGCTCAGTTTAGTCCTGTCTGGAGAACATGGGGTGATGGTGGGTGTTGTCAGAGAGATACAGAACCCTGGTGGGGGCTCAAGTTCACTTCTTAACAGTGAACTGACAGACCAGGCAATTGAGAGTGCCCATCTAGGGACGTGGGCACTGACAGAGGTGACCTGTGGCCGGATATCCTGCCACCCCTCTAAGACTGGACCCTAGCAACCTGAGTTCTAAGCCTGCGTCTTCTTTCACCCCTACCCCAGCCCTCCCACCATGTGCACGGGTCTACACACAGATGGCTATCCCCTCCTAATCCCAGCCACCTGTGAGGAGGAGAGCAAGAAAGGCGGGGGGGGGGGGGGGTGACAAGGAGGGAAGGTTTCTCTAAGACTCTCTCCCTCTCTAAGTCCTGGGAGCCAGAGCTTGGACAGAGACACTATTAACACAAAATTTGCAAACATGTCTTCTAAAAATAGCTCTGGCTGGCAAGGCCCACCTGGCACTGGCTGCACCTTTGCGGCTTTTGGCCTGCTCTCCTCAGAGCACCGCCTCAGTCTGTCAGCAAGCATGTCACTCTGCCTTCCCCAGCCCATCGTGAGGGTGGCTGTGGCTCTGGGTCCAGTCCTAGGGAGAGAGACCCAGAGAGAAGATGAGGCCCGTCCCAATCTAAATGGGGTGGGACGTGCAGACAGAGGAGGAAGACAGTCTTACCTAAGGTGGGTGGGGGAGACAGTACTGCCCATAGTTAGATTCCCCCAACTGGGGATGGAGGTGGTAGGGTACATACGCACAAAAGGCCAAAGAAGCATTTAAACTCTTATGAGTAAAGATAGCCCCATCAGAGTAAAAAATACCAAGAAGAAGAAAGGAAACACAAGGGGAGAAGGGCGGGGCCAGGGGAGTGGTCCTATGGTCACCTTGAATCCAGACTGGTGAGTACGTGGTTACCCCCAGCAAATCCTCAGGACTAGAGCACCAAGAACCTACCTGAGAACTCCTCTTATCCAACCCTTTCACTGAGCAAATGAGGAGGCTGAGGCCTGGCCTGGTGACATGACTTGTTCTGGATTCCTCAGCAAGTCAGTGGCAAGACTGGGCTGAAACTTGGGTCTACTGACCTCCTGCCCTTTTCAGAGGCCTGCCTTTCTGCTGGCTGATGGAATGACTGTCATTAATAATGAGGCTCAAAATGCTCCTTTTCCATTGCTGGTTTATTTAGAAAAGATTTTCTGAGTACTTCTTTTGTGCCAGACACTGGGTATGCAATGGTAAACTGGACAGGCAGGCCCTGATTTTTGGTAACCTCTATTCCAGTCTAATGGCAAGAACTGCTCAGGTATGCACAGAACTTTGCTGCATTCAGGGTGCTTTCACGTAAACTCACAAAACAACACATATTGTGTTCTCCAGGCTGTAGCTGAGGAAACTGAGGCTCAGGCGGTAATAACTTTCCTGAGGTCACCTAGTAGATTTGGGACTGGAGCTTCCCTATGTTGCCTCAGGAGAACTTGGATTCTTTCTAAATCAGTGGGGATGGCTTGAAGGAGGCCAGTCACTCACTCCTGGAAACCTCCTCTTCTGGATGCCCCCATGGATGAGAGCTAAGAGGGCACCAGGAGGCCCCATGACCAGAATCACCACATTACCCTGCTGTGTTTTGTTTCTGAAGAGACTCAGTGGCATCCCCTGGAACACATGACATAGGTAGATCCTGGAGGGTATGGGAAGGCTGGCTACTCCCTACTGGGTAGCTTCTACCCTGTTCTCCATAGCTCTCCCCATGGATGCATCAAGCTGCATACAAATGCTTATTCCTGGAATGGGAAGGTAAGGCCAGAGCTGTCATCTTCCTGGCCTTCACACAGGCCCCATTCAGGTTTCATAGTGGGGAGGGGTCATGGTGCTCAGCAGATGTGAAGACACGTGACCTCCTTCCGAGGAGTCTGGCTGTGCTGAGTCACTCACAACAGCCCCTGGGCATTGTCCCCCTACGATCTAGATCCCTAAGCTCACCCTGGGTATGGACCTGGCTACCATTTCTTCCTCTTTTGATGCCCCAGTGACTTCTACTCTGCAGTGGGCTCATTCCAGATGAGTTTATCTGGGGCCTGCCCATTCACTCCAGCCATTTCCCCCACACCCACAGTGCTGCCTCACCACATCTACATCTTTTCACTTGCTGCCCAGAACTTTCCATGATGCAATGCTTGCCTGAGTCCCCATTTATCACACACCTTGTGCACTGACAGGGCTCTGACCGTGGGCCCAGGGAAAAACTGGCTGTTCCATTCTGCCCACAGACTCTGAGATCCATCTGCAAAAGAGAGGCATCCCCTGCCTCAGAGAACTGCTACCTGCACAGTGCCTTCTGATGAAAATGGCCACTTTGGACCCATAACGTGCCAGTCTTGAATTATATGCCCCTTCCATCCTAGCCACACTTAAGACAAAGGCACCCAACTCTAGGCTAGACCTAAGGGAGACTAATTGCCCTAAGAGGTGGCCTGGCTCAGGAATACTGCCCCCAAGGGGGACTCCATGGTCAGTAGAGGCAAACCCAATCTGAAGGCACTAAGGATATTCACAGCCCTACCTTCTCTGCCCAACATTTCCTTCTGGTGAAACAATTATGTTACCCCACCCCCCTTCAAAGACTCACTGCTGGGCAAGTGTTTGCACTGGGGAGGCCACCGATGAGACTAGAGGTAGGAAGAGCACCAGCTCACGGCTTCCCTGGAGCCCTGAGGTGGCCTCTGGAAAGAGTCTGTATATGAGGTGATCAGCTCACCAGTGGTGAATAGCTCAGTCTGTCTGAATGCTCCCTCCAGGGGTCTGGCTTGGGCCCCATCATGGTAATGAATGGATGAAAGTGGAGGAGGACAGGCCGTGTGGAGTGACCTTGGTGTCTGAGCCCTTCCCAGTTCCAGGCCATGCATTTCTCCTCTGGCCCACCCCCGCACCCCAGAGAAGGACTCCTAAGATGGCCTGAGAGAGAGCCCGTGGTCCCTGCAACCAAAATGCTTGTTGATGTAATTGATTTTGTTTTGTGGGGGCTTACGTGGGAGGCCCAGAGGGTGGGCAGAAAAGAGTGAGCAGAAGGCTGAGTCATGGGACTAGGAGGGCCTGAGCTGGGAGCTGGGGATGTGCCTGGAGAGGGCTCCAGAGGGCCTGCCAGGCCAGCAGACGTGCAGTTTAGACCCTGACATCAAAATCCTCTTGCCGTCTCCCATCTCCCCACAGTACCTCAGTGGATCGCTATTCCTTGCAACCCAAGCAGCCCAGACTTAACCACCAGACTGCAGCAGAAACCCTGGGGCTGGAAGTGAAAAGCCCAACCCTGCCATTAACGGCCAGGTGACCCAGATAAGTCACTCGCTCTCTCCCAAACTCAGTTTTCCCATCTGGAAATTGGGGAGACCAATCCCAGTTTCTCCAAATCCTCCCACAAGACATGAGGTTGGCAGGGGGCAGGCGTTGTGTGAATACAATGAGATCACAAATTGGAAACCACACCGAGACGTGGCATCCAATTACACGTGATTCATCATTTATGACCTCACCCGCGTGAAAACACCAAATGGCAAATCCTCGCCTTCTTCCCTCACTCAGGTTAGCAGATGATTCAATCATTTGGTCAATAGATACAGAAAAAGCCCCACTTGGGTGCCTGGTACCATTCCGGTCTTGAGAGGCGTGTGCGCCCGCGCACATACACACACGACCCTGGCGTAGCCCTCCGAGGGCTCACAGTCTGTCTAGAACGTGAGGTCCACACAAAACCTAATCACCATTTTGGGGAGCCCTCTCTGCCCACACTGGGCAGTTTGTTCCATACATGATGTCTCATTGAAAAGTTCACCCCATCAAGTGGGTGGTATGAACCTCTGTCCACAAAAGGGGAACCTGAGATTCAGGGCTGCTGCAGGGGAGGCTGGTCCAACTCCAAATCATCAGGGGAGGGGAGGCATTGGCACTGAGGTCCTGACAGTCTCCCTGGCTGCCTGGGGGCTGCTGCTGAGAGGGGTCTGTGAGCAGGGGGAGGTGTTGCCTATGGTCACTCCCTGAAGCCTGCTCTGGCCTGGCCCAGGGCTGGGTCCTGGCATCTGTGACAGAATTTTGAGCTTTTACTGAAAAACACATGGTCTGGCCAGAGCTGTGTGTCAACCTCCCAGGGTACCCACCCCTACCCTGGCACATGTGACTCCCTCACCAGTAAGAACTGCAGCAGCTCCTGGGTGTGTGTGCGGCTAGCTCCCCAGAAAGACTGGGAGCTCTTTGGCCCATTACAGAGAACGAATCCCCCTCACCTTTGACCCTCTGTGGAGTCAAGCTCCCAGGTCCAAGGGGTGGGGTGCAGCTCAGGGTCTTGCCTAGTATATCTGCAGGAGTCACACAGCTGCCATTTACTGTGGTTAAATGTGTGTGCCAAACGCTGTGCTGGGTCCTTGCCCCCCACTGTCTTCAATCTGCACGTGAAATGCTCTTACAGTCCAGTTGTACAGATGAGGAAATGGCGGCTTACAGAAGTTTAGGGACTTGCCCAAGATCACACTACTAACTAGTAAATGACAGAGCCAGGCCTCGATCTTGTCACCTGACTCTGTAAGTCCAACAGCAGCCTTTTGGGTAAAGATCAAATTTTCCCTCTGGCATTTAAAACTTTGAGCAGGATGACCTCAAAACCATCAACAAGAAGGGTCCCCCCCTCACTGTACCCATGCAGGCCTGCTCCTTCCCCCTCAACACATGTTCATACCCGTCACCCCCAGAGCCCTCCCCTTCCCAAGGACATAAAGATAGGGGGGTGGAGACTGAGGAGAGTTAGGAGGGGAGGGAAGGGAGGGAAGGGACCAAAACCAAGAAAGATGGGACACACAGACACAGGAAAAGAGGCCAGCATCTCCTCAGGACCCAGTGGGTTTCTTTCTCCCCTTCTGCATGCCACTTGGGCAGACAGACAGTCAGTACCATCAGTTGACCGAGTGCCACAGACTAAATGTCATACCCTGGGCAAAGAGCACAGTCCCTCGGAACCGCTCCCTGCCTCACCCCTCACTAGAAGGAGTGGGCTCAGGAGGCCTCGCCAGTTCCCACGCTCTGCCCCTGAATGGCTGTTGCGGGGCCATCACCCATCCTGCTCATGCTCCTGCCAGGGACGCTCTCTCGCAGTGGCACTGACCACCGCTCCCGTCACCCACACAACACACAGTTTTCTGGAAGCGGGAAGGGGTCCAGCCTAGTGGGTGCACTGCTGTGGGAAGGGTCTCAAGAGCAGTGGAATGCGAGGCGGGCCCCCCCGGTTCTGGTTCCACTCTGTCGTCCACTCTGCCTGGTGATGTCGGGCAGACCAGCTCTCTTCTCCGCCTGTCTCCTCAGGTGGGGGTGGGGGTGCCTAGTCTCTAAGCACGCTTCCAGTCCTGACAATGAAAGAGGTAGCGGCTGCAGAGGAATTCCAGGCATGGACAGGGGATGCTGGGGGGCAGGCCTTACAGTCCTTGGGCAGCAGGGCCTCTGGCACTGGCTGCTCTCTTCCCCGGGGCAGCTGCTGGGCCTGGCTGAGTAACACAGAGATGAGGGCCAGGGGCCTCGATGAGGAGAGGTGCCCCACAGGGGAGATGGGGGTGACAAGGGAAGAGACGGACAGGAGAAGACTGAGTGGGAGAAAAGGGAGAGGTGGAGGCAGAGAGGGAGGTTGGAGAACACGCTGGTCCTACCGGTGGGGAAGGCAGTGGGAGAAGGGCCAAGTCAGGTCCCCAGCTGCACATCCAGGGCAGGAAGCACCAAGGGTGGAGTGCAGGTGGGGCCGGGGCAAAGGTCGTTGCTATTTTTCATAAGAAAAAACTGGGGAAGCTCCAAGTGTGGGAGCGTTAGGAGCCCCTTGATGTCTCTCCTGAACTCTTCTGGTACAAGACTGTAAAAGCACACTGACATCTACAAGTTCAAGCGATATGCACCCAGGAAAGTCTGGAAGGACCTCTTGTCAGGGAGGGAGGGAACAATGGGGAAAAGGGATGCCAGGCACCAGTTACATAGGCAACCACATATTAAGCCAGAGAGTAGGTACACAGGTGTTGATAATATTATTCCTATTCTGTTCCTTATTTGACGTAGTTTATTAAGAAAAAAACCCCCAGGGGCACGTGGGTGGCTCAATGGGTTAAGGCCTCTGCCTTCAGCCGGGTCATGGTCTCAGGGTCCTGGGATGGAGGATCGGGCTCCCTGCTCAGCACAGAGCCTGCTGCCACCTCTCTGCGCATCTCTCTGCCTACTTGTGATCTCTGTCTCTGTCAAATAAATAAATAAAATCTTTAAAAAAAAAAAAATCCCTGAGGGGCGCCTGGGTGGCTCAGTGGGTTAAGGCCTCTGTCTTTGGCTCGGGTCATGATCACAGGGTCCTGGGATGGAGCCCTGCAACGGGCTCTCTGCTCAGCAGGGAGCCTGCTTCCCCCTCTCTCTCTGCCTGCTTGTGATCTCTGTCAAATAAATAAATAAAATCTTAAAAAAAAAAATCCCTGAGATGCCTGGGTGGTTAAACATCTGCCTTTGGCTCGGGTCATGATCCCAGGGTCCTGGGATCAAGCCTTGAACCGGGCTCCCTGCTCTGCAGGAAGCCTGTTTCTCACTCTCCCACTCCTCCTGTTTGTGTTCCCTCTCTCACTGTGTCTTTCTCTCTGACCAATAGATAAATAAAATCTTAAAAAAAAAAAAGAAAGAAAGAAAGAAAAGAAAAAACTCCCTATAGAGGAACTTGCCAAAAGTCTCCAAGGTGGTTCTTTGGGAAAATGGAATTATCTCAATCGTTACTATTCTTTTCAGTTCTGGTACTTTCCAAATGTTCTACATGGAGCAGATATGTAAAAAAAATACTAAACCCTCTAAAATGAACTCTTCCTGCTATGACCATAGTTTTAGTCTTTTTTTTTAAAATATTTTATTTATTTATTTGACAGAAATCAGAAGTAGGCAGAGAGAGGGTGTGGGGGGGGGGGAAGCAGGCTCCCTGCTGAGCAGGGAGGGGCTCGATCCCAGGACCCTGGGATCATCACCTGAGCCGAAGGCAGAGGCTTTAACCCACTGAGCCACCCAGGTGCCCCAACCATAGTTTTAGTCTTGAATGGAAATTAAATACAACTGTTTCAGCCACCTCAGCCTCAAATCCTTTCTTTCATCAGTGCCAAGCCTCTATAAGCCAGCAGCCCCTCCACATTCTCCCTCCCCACCCTGCAACCCATGCCTCTCCAAGGCATGGCTTCCAGCCCTCTTAGTTCCTCAAGCCCAGTAACACTCTAGGGAGAGAGGAAAGATTATCAGGTTTATAATAGGAAAAGGGCTTGAGACTTTACTGGTTTGGGCTCCTGATCACTCTAAATCTTAGTTTCGCTATTTGTGAAATGACCCAAGATTTTTGTGAGGACCCAAAGAGATAATACATATAAAGCATCAGCATTAATTAACAGTGCCTTGGAGCATAGGAAGTATTTAATAAATTCATTTTCATCATCATAGATGACTGTCTACTGCTTCCTCTAGGAAGCCTTCTTGGCTTGATGAAAGAAATATTTCAGTTTGACCTGAGCACCAAGCTGACCTCCTCTTCCTGGCAAAAAATCTCGATCCTGGGGCACCTGGGTGGCTCAGTTGGTTAAGCCACTGCCTTTGGCTCCAGTCATGATCCTGGAGTCCTGGGATAGAGCTCCACATTGGGCTTTCCCTGCTTTGCAGCGAGCCTGCTTCTCCCTTTCCTTCTGCCTCTCCCCCTGCTGTGCTCTTTCTCTGTCAAATAAATAAATAAAATCTTTAAAAATTTTTTTTTAAAAATCTGGATCCTAGTCTCAGCTCTGTCAGTAGCTATGTGACACTGTGCAACTTCCTCCCCTTCACGATGCCTCAGTTTCCTCATCTGCAAAATGGTAAGCTTGGATTTCCTATTCCAATAGTCTATGACTAGGGTAACCATAAAAACCAGAATGTTTGGGGGAGAGAAAAGGGCACTATCAGTAATCATTTTAGGATGACAGCTTTAAGGCAGGACAATCCCTGGCACACTGGGAAGTCTGGTCACTCCACCCTTAACAGATCCACTATCTCCTTGCCCATCAGTAGGGTAGGCAAAACAATGCTCCCCCTCCCAAAGATGGCCACTTCCTAACCCCTGGGAACCCAAGGATATGTTAGATCACATAGCAAAAGGAATTAAGGTTGTAGATCAACTGACCTTGAAATGGGTCATCTGGATGGTCTGGGTGAGCCCTCTAATAAAGAGGGAAGGGAAAGAGGAAGTGCCAGGATGATACAATGTAAGAACGGATTGACCAGCCATTGCTCGCTCTGAAGAAGGATGCAAGCAATCCGGACAGCCTCAAGATGCTCGAAACAGTAAGAAAATGGATTTTCCCCTAGAGCCTCCAGAAAGGGATACAGACATGCTGATACCTTGATTTTAGCCCAGTGAGACCCATTTTGAACTTTGATATCCAGAACTGTGAGACAATAAGTGAGTCGCTCTTAGCCACCAAGTTCATGGTGATCTGTTACAGCAGCAATAGGAAACTAATACACCTAGTATGGCTCAGTGGGTCCCTCTGCTGGCTGTTCCTCGAATGCTGTCCTTGAATGCTAATTGAAGCCCAGGGAGAGCTGGATTCTAGTCCCTGCTCTGTTATTAACTCATCCTGGGCCCTTTAACAGGTCAGATAACTCCTCTGGGGCCTCGGTTTTCTCTGTAAAGTGGGAGATCCCAATCCCCATGTCATCTATCTTTGTGGCGGCAGGTGCGGTGGGGGAGGCCATCCCACATTCAGTGACTTATTCTATGCTCTGCCCTGTGTTGCGGCACCAAGATGAACCAGACCTAGTCCCAACCCCATCCCTGCTCTTGAGATGGGTAAAGAGACAGACGTGACAGTGTGACGAACGTTGAGAACAATGTAATAAAGAGAGATTATTAGGAGTGAACACTGAGAACCACATCGGCCCAGCTGCTGGGAGTGGGGGTGGGAGGACAGTGAGGGCAGGCTTCCTAAAAAAGATGATGCCAGAGCTGTTCTTAAAGGATGAGGAGGAGAAGCTAGGCAAAGCTGCAGAGGGTAGGGGAAAAGGAAGAAAGAACAATCTGGACAGAGAAAACAACAGAGAAGCAAGCGCCTGGAGATGTGAGTCAGCACGGCATGGGGGAACAGAGGTATGAGCAACTTGTTGGTGTTGACCTGGAAAGCCTAAGTGTAAATACGATGCTACGAGGGATGGTTAAGTGGAATGACGGGGGAAGGCATGACGTGAGCACAAGGTTGCGTTATCAGTCTGTGTGTCCCCCAGACCGGTGCTGGGTCAGGAGACGATCTGTAACGTATAATTCCTCTTGACCTGGCTTGAGTGATCTCTTCTGGTTCTCATCCTCACATTCCCCCCAGGCATGGGCCAAAGGCCTGGCAGCTGCCCCAGCCTACTGGGTCAGAGGGGAGGGGTGGGGGGAAGAATGGGGCCGTGCAAAATTACAGCCACTGAAAGAGGCCGGCGTGACCTCAGGAGCTGGGTTTCATCATTCTGAAATCATGCTCCGGGCCTTAGTCAGAGGCAAAGAGGTGGGGAGGAGAGGGTGGGAAAGTAGAGCGGGCAGCAGCAGGTTTGGGCAAGGTGCCAGGGCTGAAGGAGAAAGCAGCTGGAACCATTGAGGGCCGGGGGGGCGGGGGGGGCGGGACGGTGAGACTCCATCTTGGCTTGTATCCACCATGCTGTGTGACCTCAGGTCAGATTCTTGCCCATGCTGGGTCTCTCTGGGCAGGATAGATCTTTGGTGCTATTCCCAAGGCCTGGCCCCATTGGAGCCTCCTTGTGGAGGTAAGCAGGATGGGTAGGAAGGAGCCTGTACCAGGCCTGTTGGGGTTTGGGGGAAGGCTCAATGAAATAAGGGAGTGGGTCTAATCCAATATGCCTAGTGTTCTTATACGAGGGGATCAGGACATAGACATAGAGGAGAGACCATGTAAAGCCACACCAAGAAGGTGGCCATGTACAAGCCAAAGAGATGCCTCAAAAGAAACCAACCCTGCCAACACTTTGATCCTGGAGTTCTACCCCCCAGATTTGTGAGAAAACACATTTCTGTTGTTGGAGCTATTCAGTCTGGCATACTTAGAAATGGTAGCCCTAGCAAACTCAGATAGTCAGCCTCGCCCAGGAACTACAGCTTAAAGCACTGGACAAGGATACAGAAGGCAAACGAGAGGCACATCTGGGTAGTGTGAGCTAGGTAACCCAAAGCTCAGAGACATCTCTATAGGTTTGGCCCTGATGGAAGCGGGTTAGCTCCCTCTGTTTCACGAAGGCATGGCTCTGAGGGAAATGTGGGTGCTACTCACCTCTTTAAAGACCCTATCTCCAAACACAATCACATTCTGAGGTACTGAGGGGTAGGACTTCAACACATGAATTTTGAGGGGGACAC
The DNA here is from genome assembly GCF_022355385.1 of Mustela nigripes. Taxonomy (NCBI): domain Eukaryota; kingdom Metazoa; phylum Chordata; class Mammalia; order Carnivora; family Mustelidae; genus Mustela; species Mustela nigripes. The sequence goes on along the minus strand of NC_081557.1, from coordinate 50,407,445 downwards.
AATTCAGCCTCTAATGCTGGGCTTTAGAATTGCTAGTGGAGCTTTTCTAAATACAGATGTCTGGGCCTGTCTCCAGAGATTCTGAGTGGAAACTCCATGAAGGTGGCCCAGGGTCTTTGCCCCTTGCTGTACACCTACTGCCTAGAACCATGTCCAGCACGTTGTATATGCACAAAAATATTTGTGGAATGAAAGGATGATTTAATAAACTTGGGATGGGGCCCACGTGTTTGTCTTGTACAAAGTTCCATAGCTGCTTCTGATTCATCTAGGAGTGAAAGCCCCTGAGAGATGACTGGGCTTCATCTGTCCTGTTGCTGATGGGGAGACTAAGGTTCCGTCAGGGAGTGATCGCTTTGGCAGCACAAATTTTAAGATTGGAATGATACAGAGAAGATTAGCGTGGGCCCTGCCCAAGGATGACATGCTAAGGTTCAGTAAGGAAAAGAAATACCAGGCCTGGCACTCCATAAAGAATGTGGGCTGCCCCAGCACCTCTCCAGAATGCCCAGGACATGAGGGAAAAGGGATGGCTGGACCTGATACTGCCTTTTGTACCTGTTTATCTAGCTATTCATATATATTCTTTATAGTATCCTTTATAATAAACTCATCAACAGAAATCTTCCTCCGAGTTCTGTGAGCTGCTCTACCCAAAGTAATTGAACCCAAGGAAGAGGCTGTGGGAACCTCCAATTTAGAACCAACTGGCCAGAAGCACAGGTGAGGGCAGTCTTGTGGGATGGAACCCTTCACCCATGGGATCTGATGCTATCTCCAGATAGGCAGCATCAGAACTGACCAGTGCTTGTTGGTGTTGGAAAATATACACTGGACCTGCCTTCAGCCCCCTTCACATACGGCCCCTGGCAACCCCCAGCCTCACCCACACTCACCCCTGCCCAGCCTATGGTTTAAACCACATGAAATCCAGCACCGTTCCCCAGTGCTGTCACGCTGCTTACCTTCTGGTCTTAGTGTGGCCTTTCTCCACCTACTTGCCTAGGAAAAGTCTCCCAGAGCTGCATTGGAATTCGAGGCCTTCTCTGACTGCCCAGGCTGGGAGTAGAGGGGGCATCTCCTGGGCTTCTAGAGTCTTCCATGCTGCACTCATATCCTATGCTGATCATCCTGGGGGCAAATGCCACCGCCACCAGACTGGGGGCACCTGAGGGCAGGGGTGAGTTAGTAAGTAGTAGCTGTGTCCTGATGCCTTGCACAAGGCAGCGCTCTGAGTTCAAGTCCTCAGCAAGGTTTCAGGGACTGAAGAGTGAATGCAGAGGGGAAGAACAAAGGTAGCCAAAGGAGGGTTATGAGAAGCTCCAAAGCAGGGTCTCAGTGCCCCCATATAACCATTAGTAGCTGCCCTGGACCGGCTTTTGCAGCTCCTGACCTTACCTCTCCCCCGCCCATGCCCCAGGCCCACCACCAGGGACCATCTCTGAGCTGGCAAGTGCACAGCAGAGGCGGGGAAGCAGAATCTTAACCTCAGGTGGACACCTCGGACTGGTAGGCCTGGCCAGGAAGTTCAGAGAGGTGAGAGGGCAGCAGCCCCAAGGAGAAGAGACTGGAAAATACCGGTAATGGGAAAAGGAGGAGGGGAGAGGGGAGGCGGACAGCTGGGAGGCCAGAGACTTGATTTCTGTTCTCAGCACTGTTGTTCGGCCTCAGAGAAGCTCCCCTGATCTGACCTTTCAGCAAGTTCCCGCCTCTCTGGGCCTCAGGTTCTTCAGCTGAAAACGGGGGCAGGCAGACTGGACTAGATGGTCATTAATGTCTTCTCTCGCCCTGGCTAAGGAGATTTGAGAAAAGCGTGGCTGCCTTAAAGGTACTAGTTGAGAGGACTGTCTCTGGGCCAGCACACAAACTTCAGGGGCTCGCCTCTAGCCAGGCATTGGGGGAACGTGTCTCTGGGCCTGAAAAGAACTGAAAGCAGCCTCCCCACACCTCCCGCGCTGGGCTTGGCCCGCAGTTCTGGCAGGCCCAATGCGGCCCTGAGCTCTAATGAGGCTGGCCACCTGGGGAGCTAGAGCAACTCAGCCTGGCCTATTTTGTGGTGAAGCCATGGTCACTTCTCTGCCTAACCCCGAGGTGATGCTCCCGAATGTGGCCTGGGATCTGGCAGTCCCTTCATGGGCCACCTGGGACTCTAAGGAATACATATGGTTGGGCGGGGACCGAAGGAAGCTCCAAGCCACAGGGGCCCAGGGCCCGGGTCTCCGGCCATGTGGACAACCTTTGTTGGCCCCACACCCCCTGGGTCCCACCCCGCCAGGACCTGCTGTCCTGGGCCCTTGCCTGCAACTATTCCCTGAGCCGTGATTTCTGATTCAATTGGTGAAGACAGGCCTCCTGGGATGAGCCAGTTGGCCCCTCTCTGTTATTTGCTTCTCAAAGTTGGAAAAACTACGTTGTGCACCTGGCAGTACTTGCTGCTGCTGGTTTTTCTTTCCTTTTTTCTTTTTTTTAAGAAACAGAAAGTAACCCCTGTGCTTACTGCAACCCAATCCATTTTATTGGCCTTCTGCATCTCCCACTGCAGCAATAGTAACTCCTTACATCTGATGAGTCTTTTACGGTTTACAAAGCACTTTCTTATGCATTCTCCCTTTTGGTCCATGCAATAGTGTTGGGAAAGAGGGCTGGGATTATTATCCCTGATTACAGGTGAAGAAAGAGCCTCAGACAGGAGGATCAGCTACTCAAGGTCATACAGCAAGGCAGAGCTAAAGAACCTGGATCCTCTGACTCAAGTCCTCGGTTCTTTCCCCAGCACCACACACCCCTCATGCTACTTGAATGCCCAGGATCTCAGACATCTTCTTCCAGAAACAAGGGCAGAGGGCTCAGCTGTCCCCACTCTGCTCTTATTTCCGAACTTCTTTCCTTGTGAATTTAAACATCGTCCCCGCTTAACCTATCACCTCTAAGCCAAGGACTCTCACAACTGTGCTCTCCTCTGGGATCTGAGTTTCAGATCCTACCCTGCCTCTCCTGATCTCTTTAATGTTCCTGCCCCTCACTTGGGCAGCTTAGCAAACTCATCTTTACCGCAGTTTCATGTCTCTTTCACCTTCTAAATCCAGTTGGCATGGGTATTTTACTTAATTATTAATTCATTTATGCATCCAGGAAGTACTAAGATATGCAGCTACTCTGTATTCCATTGTTACATTATATTTAGCCTGTGCCTCTGGCTTCTATCTCTTAGTATAATGTTTATAAGGTCCATCCATGTTGTAGCGTGTATTGGTGCTTTGTCCTTTTTAATGGCTGAATAGTATTCCATGGGGCAGATATTACCACTTTTACCTAACTGTTCATCAGTTGATGGATATTTGAGCTGTTTATACTCTTTATCTATGATGAATAATGTTGCCATGAACATTTGTATACAACTTTTTATGTGGATGTATGCTTTATTTCCTTGGGGTATATACCTAAGAGTAGAATTTCTGGGTCATATGGTGACTATAAACTGCCAAATAGCCTTCCAAAATGGCTGTGCCATTTTACATTCCCACCAGCAAGGTATGAGGGTTGCAATGTATCCATGTCCTCACTGACACATGCTATTGTCAATCTTTATTATAGACATCCCAGCAAGCATAAAGTGGTTTCTCATAATTTTCATTTGCATTTCTCTGATGACTGAGGATCCTGAACATTTTTTGTGAGTTTTTTGGACCTTTGTATGTTTTCTCTGGAGAACTGTCCGTTCAGATCCTTTGCCTGTTTTTCAGTTGGATTACTGTCTTTCTACTGTCGAGTTGTAGTAGTTCTTTATGTATTCTGGATACAACTCCCTTATCAGATAAATCATTTGCAAATATTTTCTCCTATTCAGTAGGAGGTCTTTTCATTTCCTGAAGGTATCCTTTATTTATTATTTTTTAAAGATTTTATTTATTCATTTGACACAGAGAGATCACAAGTAGGCAGAGAGGCAGGCAGAGAGAGAGAGAGGAGGAAGCAGGCTCCCCGCGGAGCAGAGAACCCGATGCGGGACTCGATCCCAGGACCCTGAGATCATGACCCGAGCTGAAGGCAGCGGCTTAACCCACTGAGCCACCCAGGCGCCCCTCCTGAAGGTATCCTTTAAATTCCAATTTACCTACTTTTTCTTTTGTCACTTATAGTTTTGGTGTTTAAGAAGGCCTGATCTAACCCATGATCACAAAGCTTTATTCCTGTCTTCTTGAAAGAGTTTTATAGCTTTTAGTTATTATATTTAGGTCTGTGGTCCATTTTGAGTTAAATGTTTTTATTTTTTTAAGATTATTCATTTATTTATTTGACAGACAGAGATGACAAGTAGGCAGAGTGGCAGGTAGGGCGGGGGTGGGGGGGTGGGGAAAGCAGGCTCCCTGCTGAGCAGAGAGCCTGAAGCCGGGCTCTATTCCAGGACCCTGAGTTCATGACCTGAGCTGAAGGCAGAGGCTTAAGCCACTGAGCCACCCAGGTGTCCCGAGTTAAACATTTTTATTGAAATTTTTTTTTGATTGTGCTAAAGTATCCATAACATAAAATGTACCATCCTAACCATTTTAAAGCGTACAGTTCAATAGTGTTAAGTACATTCATGTTGTGCAACCAACCTCCAGAACTCTTCATCTTGTGAAACTGAAAGTCTATGGTCACTAAAGAATTCCCCTTTCTCCCTACCTTTAGCCCCTATGGTGTTGAGTTGGTTTTTTTTTTTTTTTAAAGATTTTATTTATTTATTTGACAGACAGAGATCACAAATAGGCAGAGAGGCAGGCATAGAGAGAGGGGGAAGCAGGCTCCCCACTGAGCAGAGACCCCAATGCAGGGCTCGATCCCAGGACCCTGGGATCATGACCTGAGCTGAAGGCAGAGACTTAACCCACTGAGCCACCCAGGTGCCCCCTTTTAGTTTTTTTTTTTTTTTTAAGATTTTATTTATTTATTTGACAGACAGAGATCACAAGTAGGCTGAGAGGCAGGCAGAGAGAGAGAGAGAGAGAGGGAAGCAGGCTTCCTGCGGAGCAGGGAGCCCAATGCGGGGCTCGACCCCAGGACCCTGAGATCATGACCCGAGCCGAAGGCAGCAGCCCAAACCACTGAGCCACCCAGGCACCCCCCCTTTTAGTTTTTTAAACCAAGAAACAGTACTGGACTTTCTCAAATGCTTTTTCTGACTCTGTTGAAATGATCATGTAGTTTATGTCTCTTCTTGATAAGGTATGTTACAGTAACTGATTTTCAGATGTTAAATGAATCTTACATTTCTAGGCTGAATCTTGCTTGGTCAGAGTGAATAATTCTATATGTTGCTGGATTCAGTCTGGTAATATTCTGTTGAGGATTTTTACATCTATATTCATGAGAGATATTTGTCATCTTCTTGTAATGCCTTTGTCTGGTTTCTAGTATCAGAGTAACAATGACCTCACAGAATGAGTTGAGAAGTGTTTTCTCCGATTTTTGAAAGAGTGTGAAGAATTGGTATTAAATTTTCTTTAAATGTTCAGTAGAGTTTGTTCCTTTTCATTGCTGAATTGTATTCTATTATATGGATATCAATTTGCTTATCCCATTACCTGTTGGTAGATATCTGGGTTGTTTCCAGTTTTGAAATGAAGCTCCTATGGATATTACTGTACAAATCTTTCTACATTTGTTTTCATTTTCTTGGGTAAATATTGACAAGTGGAATCGCTGGGTCATTTGGTAGGTGCATGTTAACTTTATGAGAAAGTTCCAGACTAATTTTCAAAGTGGTTGCATCACTACACTTTACACTCCCACCAGCATGTATTTTGCTTACTTCACTATCCTTAGTGCACTAGATGTGACCTGTCCTTTTGATTTTAGCCATTCTAGTGGGCATGTTGTGCATCTCAACATTTTGCTGATGAATAATATTAAACACACGTTCATATCTTTTGCCCATTTTTTAAAAAATGCATTTTAATTGTGTCATACTATTGAGCTATAGGCGTTATTTACATATTCTAGATAGAAGTCCTTTGTCAAACATACAGACACAGATAAGGAAATTTACTTTCCTACTCATTTTCTTAATGATGCCTTTTGAGATGCAGAAGCTTCAAACTTTAAGTTTTGATGAATTCCATTTTATTGATTTTTCTTTCATGGTTCTGGGTTCTAAGAAATCTTTCGCTATCCAAAGATCATGGAAATAATCTTCTAGAAAAAATTTCATAGCAATTTTTTTAGCACTGTGTGTTGAACATACTTTTCTTTCTACATTGAATTGCTTTTGCTTTTTGGATGAAATCAATTCAATACCATTTCTAGACTTAGCATTCTGTCCCAATGATTTATCTTTCCTATCTTTATGCCAGCACCACAATGTCTTAACTAGTGTAGCGTTTCTGTAAGCCCAGACAGAAATCAGGTAATGTAAATTCTTCACCTCTGTCTGATTTCAAGACTGCTTATTCTAGAGCTTTTATATTTCCGTATAAATATTTGTACCAACCTGTCAGTTTCTAAAAAAAAAAGTATGACTAGAAATTGCTTTGAATGTATTAATCAATTTGAGGAACAGTATTGTGGGGTGCCTGGGTGCTCAGTCATTAAGTGTCTGACTTCAGCTCAGGTCATGATCCGAGAGTCCTGGGATCAAGCCCCATATCAGGCTCCCTGATCACAGGGAAACCTGCTTCTCCTTCTCCCACTCCCCCTGCTTGTGTTCCCTCTCTTGCTGTGTCTCTGTCAAACAAACAAATAAAATCTTAAAAAAAAATTTAACAGTATTGTGTTCTTCCAACCCATGAGCATGGTATATTTTTCCATTAATTCTGAATTTCTTTGATTTCTCTATTCAGTATTTGTAGGTTCTATTTATCCCTAAATACTTTGTTTTCTTTTTTTAGAAAATATTTTATTTATTCATTTGAGAGAGAGACAGAGAGAGACCATGAGAGGAGAGATGTTAGCAGGAGAAGTAGACTCCTGCGAGCAGGAAGCCTGGTAAGGGACTCAATCCCAGGACTCCAGGATCATGACCTGAGCCAAAGGTAGTCACTTAACAAACTGAGCCATCCAGGTGCCCCTACTTTATGTTTTCAATGCTATTATAGATAGTATTTTTAAAATTTTCCAATTGTTTATTGTTAGTATATATAAATACAATTGATTCTTTTTTTTTTTTTTAAGATTTTATTTATTTGACAGATCACAAGTAGGCAGAGCAGCAGTCAGAGAGAGAGGAAGAAGCAGGCTCCCTGCCCAGGAGAGCGCCTGATCCGGGACTAGATCCCAGGACCCTGAGATCATGACCTGAGCCGAAGGCATAGGCTTAACCCACTGAGACACCCAGGCGCCCTGCAAGTGATCTTATATGTTGACCTGATATTCTGTCACTTTACTAAATTCACTATTGCCTCAAGTCGGGTTTTTTTGGTTATATTTCTTAGATTTTTCTATTTATTTGATCATGCTCTTTGAAAATAAAAGTTTACTTCCTTTTTAATTTTAATGTCTTTTAGCTACTTTTCTCATCCTATTACATTGGCCAGAACCTCCAAGAATATAGTATTGAGTGAATTGATGATAGCTGATATCATTGCCTTGCTCCTAAACTTGGTGGGAAAGTGTTCAATATTTCACTACGAAGTATCACTTAGCCATAGAATTCTTATAGATCCAGCTTTACAGATTATGTTTTGTTCTGTTTCAGTTTGGGGAAAGTTTCTTTCTTCTCATCAACAACAATAGGTGTTAAGGGGTGCCTGGTGACTTGGGTGGAAGAGGGTGCAGCTCTTGATCTTGGGGCTGAGTCTGAGCCCCACCTTAGGTGTAGAGATTACTTAAATAAACTTTTAAAGAAAACAATAGGTGTTAAATTTTGTAAAAATACAAATGATTATCTTCCACGTGCACTTCAAAAGAATAAGCCTTCTGCAGTTGAGTGTCCTGTTTTGCAAATGTCAGTGAAGTCAAATTAGTTAAGTTTTTTTAAAGTCTTATATATTATTGTTCTGAGTGCATTTTTCCCCAAATATGGGCCATAGTTTCCCATTTCTTTGTGTATCTCATTTTTTGGTTTGTTTGATAATATGTTCTGGCCATTCTGAAATCTGATATTTTCTCCCTACAGACTGTTGTTGCTTTTGGTTGCTTAGTAACTGGCCACAACTAGATCTGTGGAAGCTGCATTGTGCAGTCATTGTTGTCTTTCTAATTAAAAAAAAAAAATTCCTGTTATGGGGGTGCCTGGGTGGCTCAGTGGGTTAAAGCCTCTGCCTTTGGCTCAGGTCATGATCCCAGAGTCCTGGGATTGAGCCCTACATCGGGCTCTCTGCTCAGCAGGGGGCCTGCTTCTCCCTTTCCCTCAGCCTGTCTCTCTGCCTACTTGTGATCTCTGTCAAATAAATAAATAAAACCTTTAAAAATAAGTAAATAAATAAAATTCCTGTTATATTTACATCTTGCTTCCTTGCCTCTGTATCTGCATTGCTAAGTAGTCAGCCAATGACTGGTCAGAGGATGTGCTCAAATACTTTGAGCCCATAAGACTTACACCTTCTTCAATGGCTCTGTGATAAATCTAATGTGTGTGTGTGAGAGTACATTCAAAATTCAGGGAGTTTATAAGTCTGCGACAGCTTTTACTTTCTGTTAGGAACTACTGTATTCCTTTGCCTGTCTACGTGGTCTCAAGCTCCACCAGGAATATGTGGACGGCCACAGCACTCTGCCCTCCTGTTCATGTATGTGCTTTGTCAGAAATACGTGGGAACTTATCAAGACCCACTATGACTGTATCATTCCATGTATAACTCTGCTAAATTTCTGTCCTCTTGCCCTAACCAGGACCTGAACCTCAAGCTAGCTGAATTGTTGTCCTTCCTTGTTTTGTTTTTTGTTTTGCCATTGAGATTGCTGTTTCTTGCAATGCCCCCGGGCATAGGGTTTTTCAAATCAAGGGAGCACCTTGCCAAAGCAAAGACGCAGTTTTCCATGACTTGCCTCTCTCTGTAGAACACTTACAGAGGTAGGTGAGCTAGGGTGGTAGTGTGGGGGCAGGGGGAAAGGGTTAGGAACAGCCACAGGCTAAGACGTCATAGACGGCCACTGTTCTTACCAAAGGTTCAGTAGTTTTTCATGAATAAGTGCTTCTCAATTTGTTGTAAGCCCTTGATCCCTTTTGTTTTTGACAATTTTGTTCAGTTTTAATGTTCTGGGTTTTTTATATGTTTTATAGGATTTTTTGAGCTCCTTACTCTGCCACTCCAGAGGTCGTGCCTTCATTTTTCTGTATCCACCTAAACTGTGGATTTATCTACTTTTTTCGGTTCTGCTAGTTCTTAATTTATGTATGAATAATGCTGCCCTAAACATCCAGGTACAGGTTTTTGTCTAGACATAAAATTTTTGTGTGGACATAAGTTTCACTTCATTTGGGTAAATATCAAAGAGCACAATTGCTGGATCATACGGTAAGACTGTTTTGTAAGAAACTTCCTATCTTCCAAGTGACTGTACCATTGTGCATTTCTACTAGCAACGAATGAAAGTTCCTAATGCTCCACATCCTTGCCAACATTTGGTGTTGTCAGTGTTGTGGATTTTGGCCTAATACGTGTATAGTGGTATCTCATTATTATTTTTTTTCATTATTATTTTAATCTATAATTCCCTAATGACAAATGATGTAGAACATCTTTTCATATGTTTATTTGTCATGAGTATTTTCTTCTTTGGTCATATGTCTGTTTAAGTATTTTTCCTATTTTTAAAAAAATTTGGTTGTTTCCTTGGTGAGTTTTAGGAGTTCTTTATATATTTTGAATAATAGTCTTATATCAGATTTATCTGTTGCAAATATTTTCTCTAAGTCTGTGACTTATTTTCTCTCTCTCTTAAGAGTAACCTTCACAGAGCAAAAGCTTTTCTTTTTTTTTAAAGCCTTTAATTTTTAATGAAGTCTATCTTATCAATTCTTTCTTTGATTGTGTTTTTGATATTTTGACGTTAAAAAGTAATTACCATACTCAAGGTCATCTAGGTTTTCTCCTATGTTATCTTCTAGGAGTTTTAAGGTTTTGTGTTTCATATTTAGGTCTATGATCCATCTTGAGTTAATTTTTGTGAAGGGTAGAATTTCTGTGTCTAGGGCGCCTGGGTGGCTCAGTGGGTTAAGCCGCTGCCTTCGGCTCAGGTCATGATCTCAGAGTCCTGGGATCGAGTCCCGCATCGGGCTCTCTGCTCAGCAGAGAGCCTGCTTCCTCCTCTCTCTCTGCCTGCCTCTCTACCTACTTGTGATCTCTCTCTGTCAAATAAATAAATAAAATCTTTAAAAAAAAAAAAAAAAATTCTGTGTCTAGATCTTTTCTCCCATGTGAATGTCCAGCTGTGTCGGGGTCACGCCCCCAAGATGGCGCCGGTCGCGCCCCCAAGATGGCGCCGGAGCAGTACAGACAGCCTAAAAAACATCCGCCCTGGCCACACGTGACCTCGTGCTTGTCACATGAACACCACATGCCACCACTGCCTAGGAGCTCCAGATACCTCCTGTTCACGTACACACCTCTGTGATTGGCTGTATCCCTTCTCTTCACGTGAACACCTCTGTAATTGGCTGTTATGCCCTAGATAAGGCAAGGGAACTTCCCCACAGAGGAAGGAGAAAGAAAGGGAGGAGAAAGATCGACCAGGGAATAAACAAGAGCTTGTGCATCGACCTGTGTGTTGGTGTTGCGTCATCTCTGCAGGCAGGGAGAGCGTGACACAGTTGTTTCATCACCATTTGTTGAAAAGACTATCTTTGCTCCATATATTGCCTGTGCTCCTGTATCAATAATCAATGGACTATATAGTTATATGGGTCTACTTTGGGACTCTCTATGCTGTTTCATTGATCTGTCTATTCTTTTACCAACATCACACTGTCTTGATTACTACAGCTTTATAATAAGTCTTCAAGTCAGGGAGTGACTCTGAACTTTGTTCTTCTCCTTCAATATTGTGTTAGCTATTCTGGAGATCTTCTACCTCTCCATATAAACTTTAGAATTGGTTTATCCATGTTCACAAAATAACTTGCTGCGATTGTGATTGTGATTGCAGATCAGGCAGTGAATTTTTTAAAAATATGTATTTTAGATAGAGATTGGGTGTGAGTGTGGGGAATGGGCAAAGGGAGAGGGAGACAAGCAGAAAGAGGAAGAAAGAGTGGGGAGCCCAATGCGGGGGATCTATCCAGGACTTTGAGATCATGACCTGAGCTGAAATCAAGAGTAGGAGGCTTAACCAACTGAGCCACCTAGGTGCCTCACGCACTGAATTTTTCAAAAATTATTTTCCAGTTCTATTTCTATTTAACTCTTTTTGGATAATTTTTGGTTCCCCGTTGAGATTCCTTATTCTCCTTCATTATGTTTATACTTTTCTCTAATGCCCCGAACATGTTTATAACTAATTTAAGCTGTCTGTTAACTGCAAACATTAATGTTACATATGGCTGTATTTCTACTAAATTATTTTTCAGATTATGAGTCACATTTTTCTGCTTCTTTGCATGTTTATTAGTATATTTTGTGCTAGACACTATGGATGTTACATTGTTGGGTGGGGATTTTGTTGTCTTCCTTAATGGGATGCTGAGTTTTGCTCTGGCAGGCAGATCATTTAGTTGTGGATGAACCTGATCCTTTTGAGGACAGTTTTAAAGCCTGTTAGGGTACTCCTAGAGTAGCCTTTACTCCAGGGCTAGATTAGACCTGCCTTTAAGGCTTGGAATTTCTGAGAGCTCTACTGGATGCTTGGAATACTCAAAGAGATCTCCACACTCCAGGTGGTTATAACTCAAACATACCCCAGTTTTCTGCATATAGTAGTAGTTGTTTAGCTCATGGTTCTCCAGTAGTTGTTCTCTGTTTGGCCTTGTGGATTATCTACCTATCTATGTATAGGGGACACCTATGCATATTTCGGAGCTCCTTTTCTATACCAGCTTTTGAAACCCTGCCCTGCAAATTTCACCTGCCTCAATAATCCTGAACTCTGATTTGTTTCCTCATCCTAGCAAATCCCTGCATCAGGACCTAGAAAATGCTTCCAAATTCGTTGATAATGAGGTACATCACTTGTTTTATTTCTATTAGGGATGATATTCCTACTCTGTCTGTTGTCCAACATCTGAAGACAATTATTTCATACGTTGTATCCAATTTTACAGTTGTTTGTGGCATAAGAGCTAATTTAGTATCATTTACTCTGCATGACCCTCTCATCATTTTTTAACTGTGTGATCTTGGACAAGTCACTTAACCTCTTTTGGCCTCAATTTTTTTCATGTCAAAATCATGTTAATTATAGCTACCTTCAAAATATTGTTTTTAAGATGAAAAAAAAAATATATATATATGAATTCCTGATAGTGCCTGCACTTTGCAGAAGCTCCACAAATGACTGCTGTGTTAATACTATGGTTATGGTATAATGTGCTAAAATCTGTATGGGGCAGATATGATTGAACACAGACAGGTGAAGAATCATACTTGAAGCGACAAGTTCTCACCATCGCATAAATTCAGCAGCAGTGGCATAATGTGTAGGCTTTGGATTGTCCTAACCAGCTACTCACATGCCTAGCTAAAGGTTGGTGTTCTTGGAGTCAAGGACCAGGGGAAGGCATTTTCACAAGAAATGAAAGTGAGACTATCAAGCAGTAGGGAGGCAGTGGGATCTAGTGGAAAGAATACACAAGCCTTGATTTCAATCCCAGATGTGCTATTTGACTTTAGGTAGGCCACATTATCTCATCTATAGAATAGGGGATTACATATACCTTGCAGGGTTGTTCTGAAATAAGAGATATTATATATAAAGTCTCTAGCATATGGCTGACATGTAATAACTAACTACTGTTAGCTCTGTCATCTGATTATATCACTTCCTTGCTCAATAACTTACCTTGGTTTCTTGTTTCTTACAAAAAAATCCAAAGTCCCTTACAGAGCTTAGAAGATCCTCCTTAGCCTGACTTCCTTTGACCTCTTCACCCTTGAATCTTGTTTCTCTGTGTTCCCTTGACTTTGCTTCAGCTTCATCAACCTACTTTCTTAATCTATCCAGTCCTTTACCTTGCCTTTATCTCTGTATGAAACATTATTCCCATCCTCCACTGGGCTTACCAATTTAGACAGCACATCATTCATTCATTCCTTTGTTGATTCATTCATCAAATGTTTATGGGGCACCCCTCATATAGCAGGTACTGGGATACAACAATGAATAAGGTATATACAGCCCTGTCTTCATTGAAATTACCCTATATCCTACTATAGCCACTAAGGCTAGACATGGGGGACCCCTGCTATATACTTTCATGGTACCCTGTACTTCTCCTCCCCTATCCCTCCTCTTAGTATTTTGTAATTGCTTATAACTTTTGGTTAACCATCACTAGATTGGAAGATCTGTGGGGACATGAACCATGCCTTAATCTTCATTTCCATTGCTTTGCATATCAAATATCTGAATTAATAGCAAATTACTGTTAACTAAGCTTGGCTCTGAAACACTCCCAGAGCCCCTACTCTGTGCAAGGCACTGTAGGGAGATAAAGTTCCAGGCCCATCATGCCACCAAGATCTCTGATTCTTAGGTCTGCATCCCCACTTGCAGAGCTAACAAAGCCCATGCTGATACTCTCTTGATTCTGCTGGTAGTCGTAACTCATTGTTGCTCTTTCCACCAACTCAGCTTATGCTGGAAAAGAGCTTCTTCTTTCTCGGTGTTTTTAAGAGATCTTTCAGCTTTAGAGTCCCTACTTATGTCCCCAGGAACCACACCAAGTTGTGAACAGCACCAACTGTACATACAAAAGAGTGCCTCGTGTCAGTGAATGACCAGACTTCACAGGAGGTACTTTCTGGCTCCTAGGCCTCTGGGAGTTTCCTGCTTCCCTTGGGTACTATCTCTCTAGCTTAACTTTCTTCCCCCAATTAATACTGTGAAAGCCTAGTTGAATTTCCTGTCTCCAAATGAACAAAACAACTGGAAACTCAGCTTTATTTAGCTTTGCTTAAGAAATTAAGATTGGCTTAAAGCAGTGAGAGTCATAATTTGAAGCACTGAGAAAGTCATTTTTATATACTGATGATGAGCATCAAAATTGGTACAACCTTGGCGGGGGGGTGGGGTGGGGCAACCAGGCAGTATGTGTCAAGAGTTCTTTAAGAACATACGTCCTTTGACACAATAACCCTTTGACACAATTCCTAGAAATCCTTCCTAAGGACAACTAAAAATGCATCAAAAATTTGGTTGTAGTTCCCCAAAATGTAAGCAGGAGAAATTGCTCAGGAGAAATTTGTCTCTATCAGACTTGCTTAAAAGTTGTTTACAATTTTCAGATGAGAGTTATTATTACAAGATATTTAGGTCTAAAATTTAGCCATTTGGAGGATTTGAGAGGGGGGAAAAAGCTCTCAATTCTCTAAACATGGAAGAGTATTGAGAGATGTGGACAAAAATTTTAAAGACTAAGCTCTACCTGTGACTTGCAAAATCACTTAATTTCCCTTTCTTCATCTACAAAATGGAGTACTATCTATCTGCCCTATCACACTGGACATACACATAAGGAGGAGATCCAACTTTCCTTTTTGTCTGTACTAGTGAGCGCTCCATACTGATAGGAATTATTTTTACTGGCTTCCCTTTGCCTTTAGAATGACAAAATCCTTACCACCTCCACAAAGGTCCTAATAGTCTAGCCCAGCCTACCTCTCTAGCCTCATCTTGGGCACAACCTCCTTATTGGTCATTGTTCCAGCAACACTTTTCCCCAGGGTTTTCACATAAGCCCTTCCTTCTGGCTGAAATCCCATACTCCTTTTTCCTATTGAGCTGTAGAACCAGAGCTTAAATGTCACTTTCATCAGGTCATCTTCCCAGACTACCCCCCAGCATGAATAGGTTCTCCCTATTAATTAAATCCTCTTGTAGCCCTCTGCAGATCCTTTGTAAGTCTTATCACAATGGTCCTTAAATACATGTTTACCCCATTGCTTACTTGGTAGCCAGCCTCTCCCTTTCAAAACCCCATGAGTGCAGTTCTGTTTATGACGTGTTCGTGACTATATTTTCAGGGCTTAGCAGAGTGCCCAGAATAGAGGCCCGAAATAATTTGTTAAATGAGCAAATCCTTATTATCTTAGAGCACGAGGAACAGAGATCTGATGCCTTCATTTTACAGCTGACAAAACTAAGGCCCAGAGAAGATAAGACTTTTCAAGGATCATAGTAGGGAGACAAGGTAGTTTCAGAGTTCACCAATAAATATTATTATTTATATTCAGAGTTTATTCAGTAAATATTATTATTATTTAAAGATTTTATTTATTTATTTGACAAGGAGAGAAAGAGAGCAAGAGAGTGCACAAGTAGAAGAGGCAGGCAGAGGGAGAAGGAGAAGAAGACTCCCCATTGAGCAGGGAGCCCCATGTGGGGCTTGATCCCAGGATCCCGGGATCATGACCTGAGCCAAAGGCAGACGCTTAACCAACTGAACCATCCGGGCACCCCAATAAGTATTATTTTTCAAGATTTATTTACTTATTTGAGAGAGAGAGTGCACATACACAAGGGGTCAGGCAAAGGGAAGGAGAGAAAAAAAAATACTCAAGCTGACCCCCTGCTGAGCATGGAGACAGAGCAGGGCTTGATCCCACCACCAAGATCACCACTCCAAGATCACAATCTGAGCCAAAACCAAGAGTTGAATGCTTAACCAACTGCGCCACCCTGGTGCCCCTCAATAAATATTTTCTAAGAACCTACTATGTTCTAGGCACTGTCCTAGGTGCTGGAGTTAGAATGATGGCCAAGACAGCCCCTGACTCACTGAAATTTACATCGTGGTAGAAGAGATGGCCAATAAGCAGATAAACAAATAGCACTTATCACCATCTCAGACACTATAAATCTACAGAGAAAGAGGTGCTCTGAAGACAAAATCACATAACCAGTGAGGACTCAAACCCATGTTTTCTGCTTCAAAGTGCAGGGCTCTTTCCACTACACCACGCTGCTTGCCCTGAGTAAACAAACAAAACCATAATTTATGAGGCTCCCTCAGCTGCCTGTGTGTGTGCTTGGTGGGGTGAAACCCTGATGCTGTCCATGAAAAAGGGCCAACAACATCAGAAGCAGCAGCTGACTGGCTTGCCTGCTAAAGCAGGTGTCACAGCATTAGCCAGCCTGGCCTCTGCTGCCTTGAAACTTAACATCTGGCACCCAAAGAGAAGGAGTGTGTTTAAATAAGACAGCTATTGACCAAGTGGCTAGAGGAGGGTTGGAGTTGGCTGGTCTCTGGGAATGATGCAAACCACAAGGGGACAGTACTCAGGAGGTGAACAGAGAAAACAGATGGGCTCAAACTCCAGGCGTGACTACTGCCTGAGCACCCCATACATCATTGGCAGAGGCAGAGGGAGGCCTCTTTCCTGCTGGAGATCTGTTTATTTTTTCATTTATAAAGGCGCCCCCTGATGTCTGTACTTGGGGAAATAGAATACACACTCAGACCACTGGCTTTCCTCTAAACTGTCTCAAGTAGAAATGTGGTTGAAATGAAGAGTCCAGGATGTATAGCATGACGCAGCAGCCCACCTGAAAGGTAGGGGTACTGGAGATCACAAAGGAACTTGGGACAGGTGAGCAGAATCATGGGGAAGCCCACCAAAACACTGGGTTCATTAGCACCTCCTCCTTGCTTTGTCATTAGTTTTGATAGTTCAAATGTGTTGACTAGAACATAAAGTGGACACGCTGATAAAAGACAACTGAAAATAAATGACAACTTATTTTTCCCATGTAGGTTAAAGCCCAAAGCACTGCTTTGAAAAAAATAATCATTATCATTTATTTACTGACCAAACACTATAAACTGGGTACTTCATTACAATCTCTACTCCTCACAACAATCTTGAGGTAGCGATTACCTTCATCTTCTAGACGAGCAAAGTGAGGCCAGAGAAGTTAAGTGACTTTGTAGATGTCACACAAGTCGTCAACAGGAACTGAGCTCCAGTCTGTTCAACTTTATTTTTATGTATGTATGTACGTATGTATGTATGTATCCATGCTCGCTCACTCTATGCCCAGCATGGAGCCCAGTGAGGGGCCTGAACTCACAATCCTGAAATCAAGACCTAAGCTGCGATCAACAGTCGGACGCTTAATAGACTGAGCCACGCGGGTGCCCCTAGTATGTCCAATTTTAAAGTCAAGTACTTCCTACAAAACCAGTAAGTGATAACCACTTGCCTGATAGCAAAAAAGCAAATGTCTCCAGTTACCCCGCTGCTTCTATAAGCTGGGAAACCATATAACTCATATTGTGAGCTAGCACAATTCTAAATAAGGGTAAGGGGGCTTCATGTAGCTTCATTCAGGATAGCTGTTCCCTTACTTTAGGGTTGAGCTTTGGAGTTTGCAGCAAAAAAACTCACCACTAGAAGTAAAAGCATATTACTGACCAGTCCCAAGTATAATGGCTGTTCAGTGAATGACTGATATGCACTCTAATTGTGATACATATGTAATACTGCTTACTGTGCTCTAAACCACTGGAAAAGAACTCAGGTCAAGAATGGACAGTGATAGGCCACCAGTCTGACCCTGGGGTAGACCCAGCTCTACCATGCACTAGGTGGGCAGCCTCTCTGCCACTCAAATTTCCTAATTCACAAAATTGGGCTGCTATCTACATCTCACAAAATTATCAGCATTAAATAACATAAAGTATTGGAAGCACTTGAAATGGAATAAATGTATAATAAATATGACTTGGGATGAATTTAGTTGACCATTCTGGAACTTTGGGTCATTTTTGCCCAAAGAATTCCAGGGAGATGTAGTAAGTTCCAGGTCTAAATCAGAGTTTGTGTTTGTGCGTCAGAGAATGGCCTACATGTATCCTTAGTATAACCGTGGAACCAATCCCATCTCCATGGTTTAACTAGGACCATGGCTCAGGCAAGAGCCAGAGGATTTCCAAGCATGAGATGACCCAGCAAAAGGCTAATCATTCCAAATATGAAGCTACTCCCGATTCCTGTCCTGAGTTTCCGTGGAAATCAAGAAGTCATTTGCCTAGGGGCACTTGGGTGGCTCAGTGGGTTAAAGCCTCTGCCTTCGGCTCAGGTCATGATCCCAGGGTCCTGGGATTGAGCCCCGCATCAGGCTTTCTGCTCAGCAGGGAGCCTGCTTCCTCCTCTCTCTCTGACTGCCTCTCTGCCTACTCGTGATCTGGGTCTGCCAAATCAATCAATCAATCAGTCTTAAAAAAAAAAAAGTCATTTGCCTAAAACTGAACTAAATCCAACTCCCTATTATTTTCTTCTGCTTGCTTTATTTCAAGATGCAGGTGCAACTTCGCTCTGACTAATGACCTCCTTCATACAGGTAATTCTTTCTTCAAGCTACAAAAGGTGATTTTTCTAATGTACAATTCAGAAAAGTTAAAATTCTTCAGTGGCTTCCTATTGTCTATAGAGTGACCCTAAACTATTTAGCAAGGACCTCTGTGATCTGGCTTCCGCTCACTTATTTGACCTCATAGCCTACTATACCACCTCTCCTTAAGCCACTTATAATCTCTAAACACTCCATGCTTTCCTTATGCCTGCGTGCCTACATGTCCTGTTCCTTCTGCCTGGGATGTGCTTCACTTTCCCATCTGGCAAACTCCTATTCTCAAAAACCTCAGATTAAGCACTTTGTCCTCTGAATCCTTAATCCCTAAGGCAGTCACAAACAGCCCACACCAAGTTGTGGGCACATACCCCCTTTACAAGGAGGATGGACAGGCTGCAAGTCAAAAAGTCTAAGCATTCAAATTCTGGCTCTCCAGGCCAACCAGAGGAGAGAGAGCCTGTCTCTAGCCTAGTGTATAGTCCAAAGGCATGGTATTCCTAATATAAAGATAGAACCAGGATATCGTAGCCAAGAGTCAGTGTGGCAAAATCATCCCTATCTGGGATCAATGATTTTCAAGGTGCAATTCATTTTATTCCTTTTGTTCACTCCCACACCTATATGACCGGGAGTCAGCTTCCCAGATAGGTTTGCTAATCACAGTCATTCAAGTATTTCAGTTCCTCCAATTTTTCGTTATAAATTTATTACTAACAGCCCATCATGGGATACCTGGCTGGTTTAGTTGGTGGAGCATTCAACTCCTGATCTGAGGGTTGTAAGCTTGAGCCCCATGTTAGGTGTAGAGATTACTTTAAAATAAAATCTTTAAAAGAAGAAAAAAGAGGGGCACCTCAGCTCAGCTGGCTAAGCGTCTGACTCAGTTTCATCTCAGGTCATGATCTCAGGGTTGTGGGACTGAGTCTCCCACTGGGCTCCATGCTCAGCGCAGTCTACTGGAAATTGTCTCTCCCTCTGCCCATTCCCAGGCTCATGGGCATAGTCTCTCTCCCTAAATGAATACATAAAATGTTTGAAAAAGAAGACACATCTCACCTCTGCCACTTATTGGGCAAATCATGTAACTCTCTAAGACTCCCTAACTTCATTTGTAAATGAAAGTGTTGTAAGGATTAGAGAAAGTGGATTTAGATGCCTTGCACAAATTTTGCACCCTGGTAAGCACTCTTGAAAGTATTATATTAGTATTATTCTTATTATATTAGTATCATTAGTAGTATTAATAAAGTATTATATTAGTATCATAGCACATTTTAATTACTTGTCTACATCTCTCCCTCCACTACACAGTAAATTCCTCGAGGGCAAAAAATTTACCTTTGGGGGCGCCTGGGTGGCTCAGTGGGTTAAGCCGCTGCCTTCGGCTCAGGTCATGATCTCAGGGTCCTGGGATCGAGTCCCGCATCGGGCTCTCTGCTCAGCAGGGAGCCTGCTTCCTCCTCTCTCTCTCTCTGCCTGCCTCTCTGCCTACTTGTGATCTCTCTCTGTCAAATAAATAAATAAAATCTTTAAAAAAAAATTTACCTTTGTATCCCCAGCATCTAGCACAACAGTGCTGGGCACATAGTAAACTTTTAACAAAAGTATATGAAATGCACAAACATGCACATGTTTGCCTTTCCAATGATGGTCTGTCCCAGGAAGGCAAAGAACTTGTCATTGGCTTCTCTTCTTTCACAGCAGCCACCATGGTTATTGTGCAAATCCGTAGCATTTTCAATGTACACTTATGAGTGGACCAATACATTCTTCTTATTGGGGTGGAAAAGTCACACAATGTGAAGTCTGAAGACCTAGGTTCTAGCCCCCCTTCACTCCCTTACTGAGAGATGCTGGGCATACTACCTAAGCAAACTAGGCTTGTTTTCTGCAAAATGAGGAAGAAAAAAACTCTGCAGGTTATCATAAACAAGAAACAAGATAGAGTCCCCATATATGGGTAGAATATAACTAAGAGATATAATTGGAAACACACTCATATCAGGTTTTATGGTTTGCAGGAAAATGGTTCAGCTTCCTGTACATCCCACTTCCGGATAGAATAAAACAATACCATGATTATGCTGTCTTTATATGTACTTCACAAATCTTTTGGAAAAACCTGTTTGTTTGTTTGTTTGTTTGTTTTTAAGTAATCTCTACACCCAATGCGGGGCTTGAACTGACGATTCCAAGATCAAGAGTTCCATGCTCTTCCAATTGAGCCAGCCAGGGGCCCCAAACCTGGTTTTGATATTCAAAATGGAAAACACTGCCTTCTCCTACCCCAGTGCAATCAGTGAGTAGCCAGTGAGGGGCTACTTCTCTACCTGTGAACCCGCAGCATGGCTTCACTGGGATAAAAAGTGCCATATTATCTTGATTTTCTTACAAGGTTAAGTCAAAGACGAGGCCACAAATTGGACAATATTTTTTCAAAGGAAAACAGTGTTCTTAATTTAAACCAAGACCAACTAAATGCATTGCTTAGAGAACTATGTTCTATTTAGAAGAGTTTCCTGGTGATCTTAAATTAATCAGAAAACTTTACTTTATTCCAGTCTCTCTTTAAATTCTTCAACATTTATTAGTATACTTATCTAACTTGGTAATTTACTAAGCATGGTATACTGAGCATAATGGAATCTTTGTTTATAGATTCAAGACCACTTGGCAGCGATACTGGAGAGAGGACTTGAGCAGCAGATGAGTAGTTGAGTTAGATAAACATTAAGATCGCCTTCACATCTCACAATCTGGGAACTGAACAACTAGTTGTACTTTCATTTATGAAAGCGAACATCAATCATCACTGGCCAGTATCTAAGTGTGAACTAATATAGAGCCAAGAGCAAGAGAGAATATTGTTTAAGACTAGAGGCACTGAAGCCAAATTGTCAAGATTTATAGCTTATCTGTGTCATGTGCTAACTCTGTGACTTTGAACAAGTTACTTAACTTTTCTGCCTCAGTTTTCTCATGTATAAAAGTGGAATAAAAGTACCTATTTCATAGGGTTGTATGAGCATTAAGAGTTAATACTTCTTGGGGTGCCTGGGTGGCTCAATGGGTTAAGCCTCTGCCTTCAGCTCAGGTCATGATCTCAGGATCCTGAGATCGAGTCCCATACCGGGCTCTCTGCTGAGCGGGGAGCCTGCTTCCCCCCTTCTCTCTTCGCCTGCCTCTCTGCCTACTTGTGGTCTCTATCAAATAAATAAATAAAATCTTAAAAAAAAAAGTCAATACTAGTACTTCTTACACTTGAACAGTGCCTGACACATAGTAGGTACTCAAAAGTGTGAGTTATTCTGTATGTTTAATATATGTCCAAATACTGGGAGCTGCCTGTGGAGTATTGCATTAAAGACTTAAAACCTTTTAAGGTAGGTCGTAGCTCACTGTAAAGGAGTAGGGGCATGTGGGTGGTTCAGTCAGTTGAATGTCCAACTCTTGATTTCAGTTCAGGTCATGATCTCAGGGTCATGAGATCAAGTCCCACATTGGGATCCATACCCAATATGGAGTCCATTTGAGAGTCTTTCTCTCCCTCTTCCCCTGGCCCCACTTCCTACCCCTTAAGTGCTCCCTCTAAAATAAGTAATAAAATCTTCATAAAAATAAATAAAGATGAGGGGCACCTGGGTGGCTCAGAGGGTTATGTCTCTGCCTTCAGCTCAGGTCATGGTCTTGGGGTCCTGAGATCAAGCCCCACATCAGGCTCTCTGCTCAGCAGGGAGCCTGCTTCCCCCTCTCTCTGCCTGCTTCTCTGCCTACTTGTGATCTCTCTCTGTGTGTTAAATAAATGAAAATCTTAAAAAAAAAAAAAAAGTAAAAAATGAAGACGAGGAAACAAGTTCTTGGAGGATGAGTACCTTACCTAAAGTCAGTGCCTTACGGAGTTTGAATCCAGACCCCTCTGCCTCCCAACTTGTTTGGCTTTCATCAAAGAACCCTGCTTCCTCCATATGCCAAAATTGAGCATATACAAAACTGAGTTGAATTTACACTAATCCAAAATATATCCCATAAACTGCCTTTGGGAACAATTCTTGATACCTGTTCCTTTCTCATTCTTGGGGCATCTGGGTAGCTCAGTCAGTGAAGCATCTACCTTCAGCTCAGGTCATGATCCCAGAGTCCCAGGATCGAGTCCCATGTTGGGCTCCCTGCTCAGCAAGGAGTCTGCTTCTCCCTCTCCCTCTGCCCCTACCCCTGGCTCCTTCTCTCTCTTGCTCACTCTCTCTGCCAAATAAATAAATAAAATCTTTAAAAAAAAATCTTCATTTTTTAAAAAACTTATTTATTTGGCAGACAGATCACAAGTAGGCAGGCAGACAGGCAGGCAGAGAGAAAGGAGGAAGCAGGCTCCCTGCTGAGCAGAGAGTCCGATGCGGGGCTCGATCCCAGGACCCTGGGATCATGACTTGAGCCAAAGGCAGAGGCTTTAACCCACTGAGCCACCCAGGCACTCCAAAAATCCTCATTCTTAAGATAGGACAGAAATAACTCCACTAAATGTTCATTTAATTATGGATTACTTGTACCATGACCATGCAAATGATGAGTGACATTCAAACAGCTAAATAAAATCCTCTAAAATGGTGAAACTTCCTTAGCCTGTGTCTTGAGTTAAATCCTGCTGTTCTTACAAAGGACTATGAAATGTTGCCCATTATGATTATCCTGGTTCTTTTCTGAGTTATTAAGCTCCTTGTCTACTAATCCTCTAAGTGTCATCTTTACTGCTACACAATGCTACTTAGTGTGCATGTCTTGCCATTCCAAAACAGTAACCTCTGAGCTCCTGCAATCTCAAAAGTATCTTACCCAGGAGTAAACATAACTAGCATTCAACAGCTGTTTAACACTTTGGGTTTGAATGATCCAAAGCAGCTATTAAACAACGTGGTTTTTCCATTCTTCAAGAGCAGTCCAGTAAAAGATGTGAAAGAACCTGAGGAGGCCTGAAAGACCAAAAGAAGGAAGTCAAAGAAGGACTAACTATGAGGAACTGTTGAGTATTTAAGGAAAAAAAAAAAAAAAAAAAAAGAGGGGGAGAAGCCAAAGTGAAGCCTAAGAAACAAGGAGTCTGGCAAGAGCAAATCAGAATTAAGAGAGGGAATGGTGTGGGGGAGCCAGACAATATTTAGAGTTTGAAATGAAAGGGCAATTCTAGAATTAAGGTGGGTTTGGATCCAAAGTCTTACCAAGTTTCTCTGGCTAAAGAGCCTGGGTGGCAATTTGTGGGTGGCCCACACTTAAGAACACACACACACACACAAAACTGGACACAGATACAAGTGGTGAGAAGTGTCATGCAGCAGGGAGTGGCAAGAGTCAATCCTAAATGCAGTCATTTGGGTACAATGTGCCCTTCAGAGAGGGCATGGTGACAGCATGGGCTAATTTACAGAGCCGCCAGGGCAATAACTCAGAAAGCAGTACTGTCTTCTCACAACAAAACGAGGCAGCCCCAGAATGTTTCATGGTGGTAAAAAGCTGCATTACAGCACACTGAGATCCCGGAACCAATGAAAGGAGACCAGTTTACCAAAACGAGTCTTGACAGAGTACGTTTCTGGCAAATACATTATTATGCACTCATTCTACTCTTGTCCTGGAGAAACTATTTAGTTTCCTTATATGGCCCTTCTCTTCAGCACTCTCCTGTAAAATAACTAATGTCTTCTTAGAGAAACAAAGATAGAAAAGAAATAGAACTGTTCCACTCGCCCCCTCCCACCCCGCCCCTCCCTTTTCAGGGAACTGCGTAGAGGCAGAAATCCTTGAGAGTGTCAGAAAACTACCCTGTTTTTTAAATCAGTTTTTAAAAAACTGAAATTATTTCTTGCCAGAGAAATCTATGTTGATGGAGGAAGAGAAGGGAAACTCTGCAATTGTCTACACTGGCTGCCAGAATGAAGCAGCCTCATTTTAATGGTGACATTTTTCTCTAATCCCACTAAAACTTTAATTTTAATAGTACCAAAACTAAGATACAATGTGCATGCATGGGTAGAAAGACTCACTATATGACCTACCAACTCAAAGAAAATGCCAGCTGCCCTCTCAGATGACAATCAACTTCTAATGTTACTCCTCTTCTTAAAATTCTTTAGTTGGCCCTTAGTCTTCAAATAAAATCCTAACTTTTCACCAGGACCTCAGCCTCATTTCTCAATACATTTATTTCCCTCTTACTCCCAAAGTCTGCCATCCATTTCCACCCAAAGTCATGCTCCTCTGCCTAGAAAATCTTTTTCACTCCTCTTTGCTTGGCCAAATCCTACTTACCCTTCAAATATCTGCTTAGCTTTCTCTCTTCTAGAAAGAATGTCCACCCTCCTGAGGTCTCAGAGAAGCCTGTGCTTATTTGTCACTGCATTCTACCGTAGGACGTTATAATGTTGTTTTACTGGTTTGTCTCTTCCACTAGATCCTGCAGACAAGCATAGGACTCTACTATACCCCTTGTGCCCAGCTCAGAGGCCTGACATATAGTAGATACACATAAATGTTTTCATGAATAGTATATACAGCTAAGGAATCTCACTTTCTTTCAAAAGAAAGGTATCTACTCTGGAAACTGTTCCATAAAATAGGGCAATTATCGGGGCACCTAGGTGGCTCAGTGGGTTAAGCCTCTGCCTTCATCTCAGGTCAGGATCTCAGGGTCCTGGGATTGAGCCCTGCATCGGGCTCTCTGCTCAGCAGGGAGCCTGCTTCCTCCTCTCTCTCTCTCTGCCTGCCTGTCTGCCTACTTGTGATCTCTCTTGGTCAAAAAAAAATAAATCTTTAAAAAAATAAAATAAAATACGGCAATTATCATCATCTCCCTTTGATCACATTTATAGCCAGAATGATGACCCTGAAAGAGTCTAACCTCTGGTTCATATCCTTGACAACATTTCAGAAAGCTGGTAGCTGCTGGCATCATTTCTCACATCAGGAAGGAAGCCACCATTTGGAAAGCACCTATGTGTTACCACATTTTTAATTTTTTTAAGATTTTATTTATTTATTTGACATAGAGAGAGAGACAGCAAGAGAGGGAACACAAGCAGGGGTAGTGGGAGAGGAAGAAGCAGGCTTCCCGCTAAGCAGGGAGCCCCATGCAGGGCTCGACACAGGACTTGATCCCAAGACCCTGTGATTATGACCTGAGCTGAAGGCAGACGCTGAACAACTAAGCCACCCAGGTGCCCCGTGCTACCACCTGTATACCAAATTTATGCTACTTAAATACATATTTTTTCAGTCTTGACAAATCCAGAGTTCCTCATTTTAGCTCTATTTTGACAAAGAACCTGAGGCTTAGAAATGTGCCCAAGGTCACATGGCTAGCAAGTGATGAAGCCAAACAAATACAGTGTGCAAGATCAGGACTACATTTTCTCCGAAGCGAACTAAAAATTGAGTCTGGCTGAAACTAAGAGTTCCCATGGGGCTGAAAAAATGATGAAGGCAGCAAATAACTTGTTCATCTCAGACTACGGGGTGTGCAATTTTAACAATATAAACTGGAAACCAGCCTTGTCTCCATTCAGAGTTGAGGTGACTGCACACTGTGGCTGTCCTGTTGAGTAACCGCCCCAGCAGACATTCAGTTTGAAGCACTGTTTTAACACAGCTTCTCAAATTTATTTAATTCCTGTGGAGAACACAGTAGAGTTTTGCTTAAAAAGGGAAAACAAAGGCCACCACTTCACTCCTTCCTAAACCTTGTAGACAGGTCAGAGGTTAGGCAGCAGACTGGATATGGATATGGGCATCATCATTTCAAAGAGGGAACTCCAACCACCACCAAGAATTTTCCAATTCAAAATTCAGTTTTATGAGAGATCCCAGCATAATAATTAAAAAAAAACTAGACTGTTTTTTCTTTAATTTTCCATTCTCATTAAGAAAAAGGACTAGAGGCAATGACAAAAATAGCCACCTAAAAGAGATCACTCTCCAGAGGGTTTTTTGGAAAGATAAGTTGAGGCTTTCCATCCTTTTACATTTTAAA
This sequence comes from Mustela nigripes, assembly GCF_022355385.1. Taxonomy (NCBI): domain Eukaryota; kingdom Metazoa; phylum Chordata; class Mammalia; order Carnivora; family Mustelidae; genus Mustela; species Mustela nigripes. The sequence continues at coordinate 50,381,008 of NC_081557.1, read as the reverse complement.
AAGAAAGGGCTATGGAATATGTCAAGCTTTACTCTGCTTGCTACACAAAGCCTCTGCCTTCTCAAGTCCTAGATGTAATGCCAGGACTCATCTCCCAAACTTCTGGTCTCAATCAAGTCCACACAGTGCCTGGCCAGGAAGCCCCGGGGGACGGCTGGTAAAGACGTTCACGTTAATCCAAGGTCAGTCAAAGTCCTAACCTTAAACAGCAGACGGCTGACTGCATCACGACATACGCAGGCTAAGTCAGACATCCCTCGTCTGTCAGTAGTGAGCCACGCCAGCAGCCGAGCCTGCATTCCTTTGCCTGGAACTCACTGTGCAGGATTCATTACACCACCACCTCCATCCACCGAGCTCACTATCCAGCCATAATGAAAACTGCTCAAAAGTTATCACAGGACTAGATGATTTTCCATAAGTAACAAATGAAAATGTTTTACTTGCTGTTTAGTCCTAACAACTCAGTTTCTCCATCTTTTCTTGGCTAGCTTATATTTTTAGGCAAATGGGAGGGTTAAAAATACAGATGAGCAACATCTGTATAAAAATGTGTGCTTTCTCTCTTCCATTCCTGGAAAGTTGCTGTTTCTAAACATTCAGGTTCCTCGAGAAGAAGAAATTTTTCTTGACTACTGTACCCTGCACGTGGAAAGGGATTTCTCTTCTTAGCCTCCATTTCATTGGCTGGCGTTCACTCTCCAGGTACTGAGATTGGGAGCAGGGAGGAGACAAAGCTCAAAAGAAGTGTAAAGCGCGCCGTGTGTCAGCAACATGGCGAGGCCTCTGCTGCCATCAGGGTGGACACTAAGTCATTTCTGGTGGAGTCAAACATTATATTTCTATTTGTGCTCTGCCTGAGGCTTTCCCCTACTTACTAATTGCAAGTGAAGGTCCAGAGAGCTTTTGTGAAAGGGGGAGAACACCAGCAATGTGCTGGTCTGTAGCCAGGAGTCCGTGTACTTTCTAACAGAGGAAGAGAGGATTAGAGAATTACAGGGAGATTTTTGTTTCAGCCTTTAGTCCAACCAAGATTTACAAGACTTACAGAAAATGGCTTCACACAGAAGTATGGTAGTGGGGAAGGGATTATAGAGGGAGTGGTAAACACATCCTGTAAAATTCAGGGATAAATGAAGACCCACACAAGTCCACAGAATGCAAAGGAACACGGAGGAATACTTCCTGAGCCGTAAGTGCTCAGGGCAGAGGGTGTGTAGGGCCCAATGAATTAGCAACTAAATGGCTTCAGTGATAATTCTGAAACCTGTTCCAATTTATTTTTGGAGTGGATTCTTCTCCAGAACAGGTCAAAGATTGTGCTTAAGAAAATGTCCTTAGAACATAACAGCTTCTTAAATATTCTTTTGCCTCTTGCTTCCAGGTGCTTTCCCTTTGGTTAAAAACCAGAAACAGTATAAACCTCACAGGATGGAAGAAGTCTTTTGATATAGGCAAGGTCAGGCACAGGATGAACTTACACAGTAAGTGAGAGTCTGTCTGTCTTGGTCTTCTCCTCTGACCACTCCATGTCTCTGACTTAACAGAGATGGCAGTTCACTTCCTCTGGAAGAAGCCAGTAATGGATACTTGTCTGTTGGCTTTGCCCAGAGCAGCAGTCCCTTTCTTTGGGCCCTTTCGTTCTTCTTTGGGTTCTTTTTTCACAGTCATAGTGGAGGGTCTGTGTATGGAGGAGGTCTTCATCTTAAGCTCCTCTTCACTATCTGTGCAGGATTCACTCTCGTAGACTTTTTCAGTCACTGGCAGAATAAGGAAAAATGGGATAGGAATGGGTCGAGTCATTTAGAACACTACAATTAAGAGAATGAGATGTTGGGTGCCTGGGTGGCTCAGTGGGTTGGGCCTCTGCCTTCAGCTCGGGTCGTGGTCTCAGGGTCCTGGGATTGAGCCCCACATTGGGCTCTCTGCTCAGCGGGGAGCCTGCTTCCCTCTCTGTCTGCTTCTGCCTACTTGTAATCTCTGTCAAATAAATTAATTAATCTTAAAAAAAAAAAGAGAGAGAGAGAGAATGAGATGTCTTGTTCCCTCTGGTTCCCTCAGATCCTCTGATCAAAGCAGGTGTGCTCACCTAGTCCTGAAGCTTTCTTCCACTGGGAGATCACTTCTGGCCACAAGTGGGAAGTCTGTGTATCCTGAGTTCACACAGACTCTAGCTGGGGCTCAGAATCAACATTCAACATTACTGTGTCATGCTACGTCCTATGCCTTTTAATGGGCCCCTATCATTTGATTACCCGAATTCTGCATTTGGGTCCTTGGTCTATGCTAGCTAACTTCTTAAACTCTGCACTGAAATTGTCTATATCTCAAACACCTACTTCTACCTCCGTGCTTTGACTAACTTCTTCATCCTCACTTCCCTGACCCAATAGTGCCTACCTATTTCCATTGTTGGTTTCCCTAGCCCTAATCTCTACTCTATTTGCCAGTCCCCATCCTGTCCCACAAGGCTTACAGTTAGACCCTCCTGGCTAGCTCTATCCTGGTATCATTCACTCTGCATATACTAAGTACAAAGAAATGTAGATTACTTAGCTGTTCAGTTCTTAGTTCCGAATGACTCAAGACTTAGTAGTAGTCTCCATTATGATGATAACTGCCTCAAGTGACAAACTTTATCGTTTTAAGTAAGGACAGTGATAAAATGAGAAACAAAGTTACTAATTCTCTTAACTTCCTATCAGCCGAAGGCATATATTGCCTTCTCTTAAACCAATAATATTCACTGATCTCTTCCCAATGGAAACTTCGAAAAGTGAGCAGTCAGTACAAAGCAGCTGAAGAGAGGACAGGCACAGGCACTAACTTCTGACAACGATGTCACAGAGCTGATGAGCGTCTCTTCAGTATTACTGAGGCGCACAAACCATACACGAGAAACAGCACAATGCCACCCTCCTGTGACTAGAGAGAGCTGCAGCAGCTGTATAACCAGCTGTATGACCGTCTAAATTCTTTCTCAGCCTTCGAAGCTGCAGCAGGAGGATGAAGAAAAACAGTAAAGGAAAACCTCTCCTCTTCGCTGAACACAGTAACCTAATGCGATAATAAATGTACAAGCGATTGAAGTGAAAGGTATTTTTCCCATTAAAGAACAATAATAGTTTTTATTTTTTTAAGATTTAATTTATTTATTTGACAACAGAGATCACAAGTAGGCAGAGAGGCAGGTGGGGGGGGGGGGGGAGGGAAGCAGGCTCCCCGCTAAGCAGGGAGCCTGATGTGGGGCTTGATCCCAGGACCCTGAGATCATAACCTAAGCCAAAGGCAGGGGCTTAATCCACTGAGCCACCCAGGTGCACCACGAATAATAGTTTTAAGCATTTAATTACTGATTGTTCTTTCTAATAAAATATATTAGTCAAACTGTTCCAGAGGCAGTGGCTTTGGAATCAAACAGATCTGCATTCTACCATCTAGTCTGCCACTGACATGTTCTCAAACTTTTGGTGTGCACAGGATCCCCTGCAGGGCTTGTTCAATTTCCAGTTTCAGATTCAGTAAATCAGGAATAGATCTGAGAATTTGCTTTTCTAACATGTTCCCAGGGAATGCTAGTCTCCTGACCACACTTTGACAGTCAGTGCTCTTTCCTCCCCTGTAAAATGGGGATAACACCACCTCACAGAAGGTACAGATGCACCTAGTAATCTTAGGCAAGTACCTGCCCATGCTATTTTTCTCCCCTTACGATGGGAAAGCCATGCTGGAGGTCAACTGGCTGTGGCCAGTGGAGCATCCCTTCTCCACAGCCATCTAATGCCATTGAGGTTGTATAATTAACGGTTCCTCCTCAAGAACTCCTAGGATTTGTCATTACTTTCAAGAGCCTAGAATTCACTTTGCTAAAAACACTGATAAGCTTTAAACATATATCTTAAGTGTTCTCAAAGGCCTTACTACTCAATTGTGCTCCACAGACGAGTGCATGCGACTCTCCCCTGAGTTTACTAGAAATGCAGAATGTCAGGTCCTGCCTGAGGGCTTACTGAATCAGATTTTTAGCAAGGTCCTCAGGTAATGCATCTACTCAGGCAAGTTTGAGAAATGTTACTCTAAGATACTTAGGGAATTCCCATGGCATATCTATTAGTTTAGCAATTATGATCCCTGAATACCACCACCATCTCATAGGCAAATTGAAAAGCATTATGTAACTGGATTTTTGGAACTAACTTATGAGCTCCTATTTACTCAATATCTCAAATTAGGAAAGTCTGAAGAGTCACATGCAGATCTAAAAAAGAAACAACTTACTATTAGTTGGTGGTATAAGACTTGCTCCTTCATAAGCTATATTTTGTATTCAAATGGCAGGTCTATAATATTGAACTCCAACATCAATTAGCTCATTATTTCATTACTCATTACTGAAACCACTGGTTGTCTCATTGCCAGTTCTGTGCAATGCACTGCTTGAGGGAGTTAAAAACCAGTCAGGGCAACACCAACAAAATTTCTTAAGCAGCACACTTGGTGTACCTCGAGAGCTGTAAGAAGGATTTCTATATTCAAAGCTATAGTTATTTCAAACTACAGGACAAAGGAGATTTCAATATAAAAAATACAGAGTCTTTATTTTAACTGAGTAACATGCAACTGTTCTGACCTACCAAGTTTACATGGGCAACATTAGAATTATTATTCTCTACTCAAACAATATTTTGCTCTTAGAAATCCACCTCATCTAGAAGTCTACCCCAAACTTATCTCAGGGGCTCAACTCCCCAGTTTCCACAGCAAACTCAAAGAAAGAGAAAGACCAGTTTTTAAAACTCCCATACCAACTCTGATCCAGCACAGGATCGGGCAAACCCCCTGTGCTGGTACACTGGAAGAGTCCAAAAAGAGAAAGGAAAACACAACTCCTTTGTTGGTAACAAGAGCCAAGATTCATTAGGTTGAGCTTGCACTAAAAACCTTAAAAAAAAAAAAAAAAAGTGCTATGAGAGCAGTTTTCACTGCAGCATCCAAGGCTCTTAATAGTCCTGTCTGGAGACAGGAGTACAAAAAACCCACATCCCATACCTGGCCCAAACGTGAGTGCTGTGTTTTGAACAAAGCAATAAGTAATTAGCCACAAACTCCCAGTGAATGCTCACAATGATATATCTGACATTTTCTTTTGGGGTAGGAGGAGGAAAAAACTAGTGGTGATGCTTTTGTCCTCTTAAATTTAAAAGAAAAAAAAAGAATAAGAACTTCAACAGTAAATATATATATCATCAATAGTCAAACCAAAATGCTTAACAGTACACTATTAAAAGATTAAAAGCAAATAAAACAGAACAAAAAACAAAAAACCAACCCTTCTCAAAGTCTGGAATTCATAGGCTCACAAAAAATTCTGGCACTGAAAAGACAAATTTCCACATGTAAGGAATTTTATTCCCCGATCATATGCTACAATTAAAATGGCACAGGCCTTTTCAGAAGAGTGGGAGGTGAGGAACAATGAGATGGAGTTCACACTAGTTCTAACAACCACATATCATAGGAAAAGTGGATTCTTCAGAGATGATCAATCTTTTTAAGATAAAAGTTTGAACCAGAAAAGGAAAATCAAGAAAGGGAAAAAAATACTTCTTTAAGAGAGCAAGTGCTGCAGGAAGGGAGAAACTACAGTTACAGGCTATCCAACTAACAAGGGGTTTACAAACCTAAGCCCTCAACTCTTTTTTTTTTTTTTTTAAAGATTTTATTTATTTATTTGACAGAGAGATATCACAAGTAGGCAGAGAGGCAGGCAGAGAGAGAGAGAGGAGGAAGCAGGCTCCCTGCTGAGCAGAGAGCCCGATGCGGGACTCGATCCCAGGACCCTGAGATCATGACCTGAGCCGAAGGCAGTGTAAGCCCGCAACTCTTTCTAAACACAAAAGGGCAGCACCAGGACTAGAGCATCCCCTCCAGCTTCAAGCATGAAAGCCCCACCGAAGTGGGAGTCAACTGTGGAAGGGGAGGGCAAGGTTAAACAATGGCTGAAGGAATCAACCTATAATTCAAAACCTAAATTCTCATTTCCCTCTAGGACACCATAGAAAGCACGTGCTTTTACTAACATGACTTACCAACAGGCAACTTATAAAGGAAGTGATGTGGATTAGTCAAACCCCTCTGTAGAACAAATGGGACAAAATACCATGAAGAGTCTTACACTCTCTTCAGAGTCTAAGCATCTGTGGGGGCTTCTTTTCCACTGTTTAAATGTATAAAACAACCCCTATAAAAAACTAAAAGTTTCTCAATGTCTGTAACATTTTAAGTTAGTAATTATGGTTTCCACCTTGAAAGTGTGTTGTTGTCGTTGTTGTTTTTAAGATTTATTTATTTATTTGAGAGAGACATAGACAGACATGGAGAGTGAGCAAGTGCAAACAGGGGAAAGGGCAGAAGGGAAAGACTCTCAAGCAGAGTCTCCACTAAACAGGGAACCTGAAGCCAGGCTTGATCTTATGACCCGGAGATCATGACCTGAGCCAAAATCAAGAGTGAGACAGATGCTCAACCAACTGAGCCACCCAGGTGCCCCAAAAGTGTTTTTTAAATATTACCTCACCTGTATCTTAACAAAGCCACATAAAAATGGGTATTTTACATCTATTCCATAGATCAAGAAACTCCCCACCAGAGGTGATGTGACTTTCATCCAATATCTCAAAGCATGTTCCTACAGCATATGGCCCAAACAAGCACCCACGATCTGACTTTAACTGTAGTCTCCTCTACACTCTGCTACTCCGAGTGTGTGCCAGACAAGCAGCCCAGTCTCACTTGGGGGTGAGTCACGTGCACACTCAAGTGTGAGGTGCCCTGCTCTGTAAGTGATTATGAAGCCTCTCTATGGTAATAATTCTAATTCTAGATTTAGAGCCAAAAATGCTTCTTACCCATGCAGCCTTCCTCATCTACAAAGGTTTTCGATTTCAGCACCCGCTTTCGTTTTCTTTTTTCTCCACTTGAGCTCTAAAAGATCAAGAAAGATTAGAGGTTACAACCATGAATCTACAGAGAAAAGTAACAAAAATTTCTACAACAATTGCCCTCCAATATTCCATGATGACAAAAAGTTGAAGGAGGAACTCTACCCACTTCCTTTTAGAGACCAGTCCTACCACACAGACAAGTTACGTTCTTGTATATGCAAGTTGTTTATGAGATAAAAAGCACATTCAGCCAAGAACTGTGTTCATTCAGTCAACAAACTTTTTGGAGTAGTGCAGGCACCATGGTTAGAAAGACCAATAGGACAAGGACCTTAGTCAAGATGAGAGACAAGGAAAACAGACCACTGCAATCCAATGTGGTTACAAGGCCTTTAACGGAGGGGCTGTGGCAGACATTGTGGGAGCACAAAGGGAAGGCCCCTAAACCAGATGAGATGTTTCCATGGCATCCCCATTTGCTGGGGAAACTTGCTATTTTATATTTTAAAGGTTTACTTATTTATTTGAGAGAGAGAGCGCAAAAGAGCACGAGATGGAGGAAAGGAGAGAAGGGCAGAGGGAGAGGGAGCAGCAGATTCCCTGCTGAGCAGGGGGCCTGATGTTGGGCTCAAGCCCAGGACCCTGGACCCCGACACTCAACCAACTGAGCCATCCAGGTGCCCCAATACTTGTTTTTTTTTTTTAGACTTGACACTGCAACACTGCCCCCATCTAATTTAGTCTCACACAGGTATTACTAATACCAATGTCCTTTTATCTCTACTGGTCTTTCAACCATTTTCTCCTTAGCTAATGAAAAAATTAGTGCAAAATTTAAATGACAGTCTTAATATAATGGATTAAGGAAAACTAAAGTCATAAAGGGGAAAAAAACTTGTTAGCATCCTTCTCCTCAACTCTTCATTATTTACACAGATAGATGTAGACAAGGTGCAGCTGAAGATCATTCAGAACTGTATTTCCCCATTTGTTGCCAGCTTTTCTCACCTTGCACTTTTCCAGAAGAGTTTCTGAAGAGCAACAAATGTGTATAATTGTTTGTTCTACTCTATTTTTCCACAGTTTGCTCTGATGCAGGCAACACCTTATTTGGTGCAATTCCAACAGAAGTAAGGTAGCACAGCAGCCTTGATGCTAGAGGTCAGAAAAATAAAACTACTCCCAGGCCTGACCTCAGCAACCTTCCTAAGACTTTACGCCTATCACTGAACTCTCGCTTCAGGTGAGGACAGGGAATGCCCAGTCTGTAGTAACTACAGGAGAGCAAAATGAGACAAGAGCCATCTACTGGTATCTGTGAACTGTACAGCAGCAACCGATTCAGCACAGGAGTTTCAGGTCCTTGGGAGATAGAGGACAGATGGAAAGGCAACTGTCCCAGTAAAGCTTTACCTTGACAGAAGGAGGTTCTGGTTCAGTCTTCGGTACTGGTTCAGGAGGTGGAGAAGGAGGAGGAGGAGGTGGGGATGGTGACTCAGCTTCATAATCCCCAGGAGAGTCTGGTATGACTGAAATAATGAAACAAACTTAGATAAGAGAATTGTGGCACTATCTGGTACAACGCCCTCTCCAGTGGCTTTTTATTTTTTTTTTTTAAAGATTTTATTTATTTATTTGTCAGAGAGAGTGAGCACAGGCAGACAGAGTGGCAGGCAGAGGCAGAGGGAGAAGTAGGTTCCCTGCTGAGCAGGGAGCCCGATGTGGGACTCGATCCCAGGACGCTGGGATCATGACCCAAGCTGAAGGCGGCCGCTTAACCATCTGAGCCACCCAGGCATCCCTCCAGTGGCTTTTTAAACTTTCGTGTCCAACACAGGACATTTTGCAAGCAGTAATTCATGACAACCACAGGCTCTGCAGTTAAATATCTTTAAAATATACATTTTCTTGGGGTGCGTAGGTGGCTCAGTTGGTTCAGTGTCCAACTCTTGTTTTCAGTTCAGGTCCTGATCTGAGGGTTGTGGGATCAAGCCCTGTGTCAGGCTCTGTGCTCAGTGGGGAGTCTGCTTACAGATCCTCTCCCTTTGCCCCTTCCTCTGATCACTCTCTGCCTCCTTCTCTCTCTCAAATAGATAGATAAATCTTTAAAAAAATACACATTTTCTTAATTTTATACGAAGAAAAAGCAAATAATTTTTTTAAAGATTTTATTTATTTATTTGACAGAGAGACAGAGACAGTGAGAGAAGGAACACAAGAAGGGGGAGTGGGAGAGGGAGAAGCAGGCTTCCCACTGAGCAGGGAGCCAATGTGGGGCTTGATCTCAGAACCCTGGGATCACGACCTGAGCTGAAGGCAGACACTTAATGACGGAGCCACCCAGCTGCCCCAAGAATTAAGAATTATTATTATTATTATTTTTAAAGATTTTATTTATTTACTTGACAGAGACAGATCACAAGTAGTCAGAGAGGCAGGCAGAGAGAGGAAGAAGCAAGCTCCCCACTGAGCAGAGAGACCGATGCGGGGCTCGAACCCAGGACCCTGAGATCATGACCTGAGCCGAAGGCAGAGGCTTTAACCCACTGAGCCACCCAGGCGCCCCAAGAATTAAGAATTATTAAAACTGGAATATACCTTAGAGATCACCTTAGCTAAACCTTTTATTTGACAGGAAAGTCAGGATATAAAGTTGTTTTATAAATATCTACTGATCAGGGATGCCTGGGTGGCTCAGTGGGTTGAAGCCTCTGCCTTCGGCTCAGGTTATGATCCCAGAGTCCTGGGATCGAGCCACGCATCGGGCTCCCTGCTCAGTGGGGAGCCTGCTTCTGCTCACCCCCCCCACCTGTCTCTCTCTCTCTACTTGTGATCTCTGTCAAAATAAATAAATTAAAAATCTTAAAAATATATATATCTACTGATCATCCACCATGTGTCACGTATTCATTCCACTTATAATTGTTTCCTTTATACTCACAACAACGCTAAGAGACAAATATTATTTTTTTGACAAATATTATTATTCACGCATTACAGTTGAGTAAAAAGAGGTTAATGAGCTTGCCAAGGTCATGGAGCTTACAACTGAAACAGGAAGCTTTCGACCCCAGTCAGTCTGATGCCACAGCCTTACGAGTCCAACTATCCTGTGTTGCCTCAGCTTTCAGGGCAGACATTTTCTTTTAAGATTAAGTGGATATAATTCTCAGATTATAGCAAATGTTCCATGCCAGAATTTTTGTGACCGTGATGTAAGGATTATCTGCAATCACCTATAGATGTTTGTTAGACTGTAATTTTCCAGCTGACCTTAAGAGCATAAACTGAAGGAAAAACTACCTTGAAACAGTCACAATTATAGCTCTAACAACTAAGACTTGCTCAGTATTGTACAGGGCTGCTATTTCTAGTGATCGCCTATTGATGAGGTTTGTTTCACTACAGTGAGATTAGCAGGAAAGAATACTTTTGGGAAAGCAATATTGCTCTGGAAGTGGAATCACCCAAGAAGAGAGAATCACCAGAGGGATCTCATCATTCCTGAACAATCCCAGAAACAGTGGTCTTGTATAAGGCTCATGAGGGAGGAAGTGAAAATCCTCAGCTGACCTATTGCTTAATCATCACAAAGAAATTGCTGGTAAAAAGACTGGATAGCTGCTTAGCCTCACCTGCTCCCTAAACCTCCTGGCTGTATTCAAATTCTTAGCACAAGTCTTGGATCTGAAATTCTCCCAACTGATTAGGTCAGTGTTAAAAATTATGACAGTGGAGGGTTGAAGGCCAAATGACCTAAAGAGGTGAAGCAAAACAAGAGCCAGAACGAAACAATAAATTATACACTTCAGTATGAAATGGGCCCCAAAACTATAAGTCTGGGAAATAAGAGTCAGAAACATGAGGAAAGTAGTCCAGCCAGTAACCCAGCTCTGGGAGGCTAGAACATAACAGGAGCTCAAGTAAGCAAAAGTCAAACCACAGAACCAGGCTCTCATTTTTCTGAAGGTATAGCAACTAAGAAAGCTGTGTCACGTGTTTTTCACAGGCAGGAGGAAGCTTTACACAGCAAGAAAGCCAAACAAAAGGAATTTTGAGTACTCACAGTAATAAATTTAAGAGTTTTAATCCTATTTCCACTTTGGCAACCATTAAAACATTTAATCCTAGTACCATCCTCTAAGACCCCTCTCACTGCACTGTATGGAATTGTTTACCTAGATCCCCCCCACCCTACACCCTGACTCTAACCTCCACAGAGGCAGAGACATCACAATTTCCCTGGCACTGACCACAAATAACAGTATTTTTTAAAAAATTTATTTGACAGAGAGAGATCACAAGTAGGCAGAGAGGCAGGCAGAGAGAGAGGAGGAAACAGGCTCCCTGCTGAGCAGAGAGCCTGATGCAGGGCTTGATCCCAGGACCCTGATCATGACCTGAGCTGAAGGCAGAGGCTTTAACCCACTGAGCCACCCAGGTGCCCCAACAGTGTTTTTTTTAATAAAGGAAAACAATCATTTTCTGAACTACATTTGGGCTGAGCAGCTTCTAGGTCAAGGAAGAGTGAGCATATGCCTCCCTCTCCCTTCCACATCTCCCCAAAGAGAATGATTACAATGATGACAAAGGAATGAAATTCTGTAAACCTGCCCCTCCACCCCCACCATACCAGAGAAGAGAAAAGAAAAGGGAGCAAGCCAAGAACTTGTAATGAATAAGAATTTTCCGCAAATCCCCCAAAGATGGAAGGCAGATGGGAGAAAGTTGACAAGAGAAGCATCAGTCAAGTAGATGAGTCAGACAGGAGAGGTTACTATATATTACAAAACTTCTATTTTATCTGGTTTTTCAAATCGTGTATCACTTTATTTAAAAAAATGTTTTAAGGAGGGGCACCTGGGTGGCTCAGTGGGTTAAGCCGCTGCCTTCGGCTCAGGTCATGATCTCAGGGTCCTGGGATCAAGTCCCGCATTGGGCTCTCTGCTCAGCAGGAAGCCTGCTTCCCTCTCTCTCTCTCTCTGCCTGCTTCTCTGTCTACTGTGATCTCTCTGTCAAATAAATAAATAAAATCTTAAAAAAAAAATGTTTTAAGGAAAATATCTTAAGAAAGGAAGGATAGAGAAAACAACTAGAATTTTCTGGACTTTACAAACATTAATCATTCACTCATAATAATCCCACAAAATCCCTATTCCTATTATTTGTTTTATTATTATTTTTTAAAGATTTTATTTATTTATTTGACAGAGATCACAAGTAGGCAGAGAGGCAGGCAGAGAGAGAGGGGAAGAGAAGCAGGCTTCCCGCTGAGCGGAGAGCCCGATGCAGAACTCAATCCCAGGACTCTGAGATCATGACCTGAGCCGAAGCAGAGGCTTTAACCCACTGAGCCAACCAGGTGCCCCTCCTATTATTTGTTTTTAAAAAATCTGCCCACATTCATATGCTAGAATCCATGTCTCCCTACTTTAGTCTTTACTATCAAGGCAAGCATTCTCCCTTGATTTATTTTTAGTGACACAAGCATAAGCAACGTTTCATACATTGGTGTATTTTATTTTTTTAAATTATTTTTATTTATTTATTTGACAGACAGAGAGACACAGGTAGAGAAGGAACATAGCAGAGGGAGTGAGAGAAGGAGAAGCAGGCCCCCCGTGAAGCAGGGAGCCCAATGCAGGGCTTGATCCCAGGACCCTGGGATCATGACAGGAGCCAAAGGCAGATGCTTAACAACTGAGCCACCCAGGCACCCTTACACTGGTGTATTTTAAATCTATCTGTAATGACTTTGCAGCTCTTCAGATAAAAGACACTCAAACAGTAAAATGTAACATTATCCCAGGAAAACAACCTTTGTTGGTGCAGAATAAGAACTGTGGTAAAACTAATTTCAGGGATCCAGCAATGTAACCACTGTTTAATCACAGAGTTCTATGGCAGAGATAGGTAATTAGAAATTCTGGAAATCATTCATAGCTTCCTAGGAAATTTTTTAAACTACCTATCTTAACCTAAAAAGAGGAGGGTGTCATTTCCTTAACATTCTCCATAAGCAATTTGCGAAAACTGAAAATGTTAGCAAAAACTCAAACGTATCAATTAAAACTATTTCTTCCTAGCAATGTAGACATTACTCTTAATGTGATTTCTTTCTGGGTCTGGCCTTTTCTTGCTTGACAGAGTATGCAGACTTGCTGAATATGCTCAAGCCTCTGCCAGGAAGAGAAACAAAGGAAAAGTCCCTTGAGTAGAGATTTAAAGATATGAAGTTGAACAGAATTTTCTGAGAAGAGATTTACTACTGTTAAACACTTATTGAACACCTCTATAACAAACGGAGGGTGAATAATAAGGAAAGCTGCTATGTTAAGCACTGTCCTGGCACTGTTAATATGTCTTATTTGATGTTCATAAAAAAACCTACACAGTGTGTGATAACATCCCCAATTTAGAGATGGAGAAACAAAGAAGTGGAGAAATTAAACAATCTGCCTAAAGTCGCACAGTAAGTGGCAGAGGTAAGATTTATATTCATATCTGTTTGACTCCAAAGTCCCTGCCATTTCCTCCACTCCTGTTGCTCATCTGCTAATTTCCAGCAAAAGGCAGCATCCTGAATAACCTATATTGGTAATAAAATGGTAATAGGTTAGAGACGCTGTGAAGGTTTAAATTAAAGCTCATTGGCTTTGAGACAAAGAAAACATTCAGGAATAAAAAGGAAAAGGTTTATAAATTTAGTCAGATGCTAAATATTATTTTTACTAGGTAAAAAATCTGAAAGCCTGTCATCTATATTATCCATTACTATAGGTTGCCTCTTTTCACATTTCTTTTCGCTTCTTTCCAACTAATAACCCCACTCATATTTCTAATCACCCACAAGTATTGCTTTTGTGGGATAAGGATCAGAACTACAGAGAATATTTCAAAAATATGTAACAAGTGGGACACCTGGGAGGCTCAGTTGGTTAAGCAGCTGCCTTCGGCTCAGGTCATGATCCCAGCGTTCTGGGATCGAGTCCCACATCGGGCTCCTTGCTCGGCAGGGAGCCTGCTTCTCCCTCTGCCTCTGCCTGCCATTCTGTCTGCCTGTGCTTGCTCTCTCCCCCCCTCTCTCTGATAAATAAATAAAATCTTTAAAAGAAAAAAAAATATGTAACAAGTGCTCAATCAACCACAGTAATTCCTTGACTTAGAGCGGACTCCTTCACTAGACTATCGAGTTTACCTTTTCAAAGTACATTAGGCTAATGGCTTGAAAGCCTCTTTCAGAATCTTCCCCAAGTCCTTTCCTGCTTGGAAATATGGAAGACTAATCCAATTAGCACATATTCCTGTTATATCCTAATTATTTTCCCAAGTGTCTGCATGGAGTTGCCTCTATTTCTCAATTCCTTACTGGTCAGAACGTTCCTTAATGGTTCTTGTTTCATCTACATGCTTGGGTATCCTCCTTTCAGTAGTCTTGGTCAAAACGTTTTGATACATGACATGGAATGAGTATACAGCAACTATCCCTCTAGGATGCTCACAATGCCCTATCCCTACCCACTCCAGAGTCACTAAAAAAACCACAGCTCTGGTGGGCACTATACCTCTCATGGGGTATCAGAGGCCACAAATTCCAACGTAAGTAAGCCTGGCTGTTAGGATCTAAATCCATGGAAGAGTCAAAGATGTGCCTCTATCATAGACAGATTTAATTTCCTTCTACAATTTCCTGGGTCTGTTCATTTCTTTTACATTACAATCATCTGTTTACATAATTTGCCTTTTCACTCAATTGTACATGTACAGTTGCTGAGTTGTTTTGGGGAAACCTCTGTTGTCATTTTCAGTTCTTCTTATAGCATTTTCAGATAAGAGTAGAGTCTAACAAGTTTATTTTGTCCTTCAACAGCAGAATAGATTCCTTTTTCTTTGTTATTCTCCTTTAATCTCTTCTAGCAACCGTCTGTTTGTCTTTATACTTCACTTGATGCTGAATTCCTTTCGACTATATCTCCCTAGCCCCCTCAAAATGTTTTTTACTCAGTATGGCAAAAATTCATGGAGAACTGATTTTAAAAATCCAAGCTTTTCACCACTATTCTCAAAACAGGGTAGAAGTCATCTGGTATGTGAGTTCAACCAAGGCATCTTTCTCTTTAACAGCCTCCTCTTTCTCTACACCTTTACACTCTTTGGGAAGAGATTTTGCCTCTTAGAGTATCTGATATTTTTGAAGAGGCACATTAATTTTGCCCTTGGGGCACCTGGGGGGCTCAGCGGGTTAAAAAAAAAAAAAAAAAGAATCTTGCCCTTACTCTGTTGATCTCACAACAGTGCCCACAGCCTAAAACTGAAAGGGTCTATGGCATCAATCCCTTTCAACAATGACACTATAGATTCTTAATCTTGGCATGGCTTTATTTACGTGGTGTGGAATACCACCATGCCACCAACAGCCTTGATGCCTACAATATTACCCATTTTAAAAGAGTCACATGAAGGTAGCCAAAGGAATATCACCACTTCATTTTTAAAAAGGAGAAGCTCTTTGATAATATATATAATAATAACCCTTATTCTTTTTCTTTTATGTTTATTTTGGCATATTACCAGAAAATGATGGTTCTCGTCAAAAGGTTAAAGCAGACTTTAGGTGGTGCTATGTCTCTTAACACTAGGATTGCTATTGTCATTGTGACCTGTGATAAATTACTTTTTAACTAACTCCTTAAGCATAGTAAGAATTGGCCTATGTTACTGACTAAATATCTGTGTTCCCCCAAAATTCATATGCTGAAGCTCTAATCCCTAATGTGATGGTATCTGGAGGCGAGGCCTCTGGGAGGTAGTTAATGGAATGAGATTATTGTCCTTATACAAAACACAAGAGAGACGATTTCTCTCTCTACCACGCGAGGATAAGAAGGTATCCTACAAATTAGGAGGAGAGCTCCCACCAGGAACCACGCACATCAGACAGTGCCTTAATTTTGAACTTCTCAGTCTTCACAACTGTGAGAAACGAATCTGTCTTGTTTAAGCCATCGAGTGTATGATATTTTTGTTACAGCAGCCTGAGACAATCCCACTAGCCAAAAATTAACAGCAATGCCCACCTTCATCTTCACTGCTATCAGACTCAGGAAGTTTGATTCGTCTCCTCTTTTTCTTCATATTTTCAGTTTCTTTTGTCTCATCATCAGATAACTCCACTCGCTTCCCCCTGTTGGCATCCAGGAATAATTTAAGCATGTTACACAAAATAAAAATGAAAGTATTTATATGCTACTATCAGTCTTGTTTCATAACTCATGATCTTAATTCCAGAGGATAGAAGAGTCAAAGTAGACCAGTAAAGGTTCTTTTTTAAGGATATTCTGCTAACTGACCACAACTAAGTCACTCCATGGGGTGACCAGAATTAAACATTTTTCTAGCTCTCTATATTGATCATTGGAAGCTACTTAACAGCTCATCAAGAATCATTACAAATTCCTACAGATTCCTTCTTACTTTTCCTATTGACTTTTCAATGATTCAAAAAGCACTGAATAAGCAGCTACTAAGTAGAGGCTCTTTCCTAAACACTGAGGATGAAAGGTGAAAAAAAATACTATTTTTCAAGAAGCTCTGGCAGGAGAAATAGATATAAACACCACCCAATACAAGATAATATGACAGGTATGACTGCACAATTAAAATGTTATGCGACAAGACTCTTACTTGAAAACTGAAAGCTAAGTGGAAGTTTATCAGATAAAAAAAGGCAGACAAAGATATTAAAGAGAATAAAACAAATACTTCAAAGAGGAAATATGGGCAAAGGCATAGACATAAGACCTTAATGTGATTCTAATGACATAATAAAAAAACCTAGACTCCATCTTGTCATTAGTTAGCTCCTGTGGATACTCTACCACACTACTCAAATATGTATGAGATACAGTTTTTAATCTTCATTAACTTATTTCTTATATAACTTTAAATATCAACTTATTTTTCTACCTCAAGCGAGAAAAAAATTAAACCCCAAATGAGTAGAAAAAATTAATGAAGAGCAGAAATCAATGAAATAAAATAGAAAAAAAATTAACAAAGCCAAAGGTTGTTATTTTGGGGCAAAAGATTAATAAAATTAATAAACCCCTTTATAAGTCTGATTTTAAAAAAGACAAAACTACATATTACCAATATTAGGAATGAAAGAATGAATCTGTAGTGATAAGTACAGATTCTATAGATACTCAAAGAATAAGACTATTACCAGGAACTTTATGCCAATAAACTCAATAACTTAGATGAAATAAATTCCTTTAAAAATATAACCAAAACTGGGGCACCTGCAGAGTTCAGTCATTTAAGTGTCTGCCTTTGGCTCAGGTTATGATCCCAGGATCCTGGGATCAAGTCCTGCATCAGGGAGTCTGCTTCTCCCTCTGCCTGGCCCCACCTCTGTCAAATGAATAAAATCTTAAAAAAAAAAAAAAATTTTTTTTAAAATATATATTATATATATAAAACAAAAACTGACCCAATGAGAACAAGAAAATTTAAATAGCTCTATTTAAAAAATCAAAATTAATAAAATAAACCTTTCCACAAAGAAAACTCTGGGTTTGGATTTGCTGGTGAATTTTATCAAACCTTTAAGGAAAAAAAAATAATACATATATTACACAAACTCTCTGAGAAAACAGAAGGAAACAACTCCTGACTAATTTTATGAAGTTAGCATAACTCAGATACTAAAATCTGAAAAAGACATTAACAGAAAAGAAAATGGCTGATCTATAGCCCTCACAGATGCAGCGGCATAAAAATCCTTAGAATACTAGCCAACAGAATCTAACAATTTATAAAAAGGATAACATCTTATGACCAAAGTGAGGTTCATCCCAAGAATGCAAGGTTAGTTTAACATTTAAAAACCAAGGTAAATTCACCATATTAACAGAAACATCAAATGATCATCTCAATAAATGCAGAAAAAGGATCTGTCAAAATTCAACACACATTCATAAAAAACCTCCAGAAACTAGGAACAGAAAAAGATTGCCTCCATCTAGTAAAGGGCATCTACTAAAAACATACAGTTAACATCATACTTGGTAATGAAATATTGAAAGCATTCCTGGCTATAACCATCAACAATGAGTGTCTTACTGATGGACTAGGGACATTTTAACCCACACACATCACATATTCTTGGGGATAAGGCCCACTGAACAGAGCCTTGACCCTCTGAAACTTCAGCATTTTGTTGATGTTTTCTACTAGAGTAGCCCCAGCCTTGCCACAAAAGTCAAGTATTTCTGGGCCTATCAGTGCTGACAGTGTCTTTAGAATTTCTTTCAACAGACTAATTCCTACCAACTATGAGGTAGTGTCTCAAATTCCTGGATCCATTTTTAACAGCTTGTGTGCTTTTTATTTTCTTTTCTAATTACATTTTACCACTTGAAAAATAAACTCATTGATATAAAAAGAAAACAAAGAACTTTTTCTCTTAAATTTGACTGGAAACAGTAACCCCTCGCTTGGCAATCTGAAGTGAAAACAGACACACAGACACAATCAGGCACACTTATGCCATGTCCACAAACTTCAAATGAAGTAAAGAAAAAAAGATAATCAATTTAGATCGATGGGGCCCAAAAAACTGGCTTTGGGCTCTAAATCACCTAAACTGGCTGATTCCACAGTTCTCTTTCACTAGATAAGCTACTGAACTTCTCTCTCTCTTCATTTTGGTTATACAGCTGTATCCCTAAGGCATTAAGTAGGATTTAGTACTCAACTAAAAACCACCAGCTGTCAATAAGCCCAAACAGACCTTCTCACCCCCAGCAGAGACACTCATCCCCCACAGGCAACAAAATTTTCCTACCTTTTTTTTTCCTTCTGCTGCATCTTAACAGGCTCTGCTTTTTTGCTGGATTTCTTCAGGCCTGTAGGGGCTGCCAGCTTTGGTTCAGTGACAGACACTGGAGGTTGCTCCACTATTTTTTCTTCTTTCACTGCTTGTTCTGAATCCAAATTGACTTTAAGTTTATCTACAAATACAGCAAGCAGATGATATATAACCTCATCATACAATATTAATCTATCATTCTTCTGACAATCTACTAAGTGCCAAATAATTTATTAGGAGCAGGGGCTAAAGGGATAAAAAAAAAATAGTCCCTGTCCTAACAGAACTCAGGGTCTAGTCAGAGAACATGTCTCCTTTCCAACTACCACTCTAGCTCTGTTTTCATTTCTGCCTCTTGCTAATCCCTCATTATATCACAGCCCACAGGCCAAATAATAGTAAAAGCATGGCTTATAAAAAGCAAATACAACTCATTTATTAGATGGGAAAATTAAGAGTCTGAGGGATAAAAGACGTTTCCCAAGAGTACACAGCTTACAAACAGTGACAACAGAAATTTGTACCAAGATCCTATTTTCTATTATATTCTATCTACTTAAATATGGATACTCTTATCATCTCACTACTTCTATCTTAATGATATAATTAAAGGGTTTTTAAAATTTAATTATTTTTGTAATCTTTACACCAAATGTGGGGCTCGAACTCACAATCCCAAGATCAAGAGTCGCATGCCCTTCCCACTGAGCCAGCCAGATGCCCCTTAATAACATAATTAAAAGACTACTTTGGAATCAGAAAAGTTTGAGTTATACTGTTTTACTCTGGGTAAGTTACCTAAAAGTCAGTCTTCTCTAGAAAAACTGAAGTAATATTTGTGAGACTATAGAAAGGACTAAAAGGGATTAGTATGTGAGGTTATATGACTTACCCAAGGTAACATCTATAAAAAAAAAAGGTAAGAGTCAGGATTTGAACCCAAGCCAGTTTGTTTAACTCCTCAAAATCCTTACCTCTTTCCTTATACCAATCTGAAAAACACAAAAACTACTATGCTGTGCAGAGAACTAAGAAATGCACGCAAGATGGGCCAAGCCATCTGAGAAATTATAGAAGAATATCCTTAATGCTATATATAGTAATTTTTTTTCCCCAAGAGAAGTCACAAAATACTCTCAGAAAGCTGTAAACAGCCTGAGGCTCTTCAATAAGTGGGTTTGGTTATATGCTGTAGAACAGCTCAAGCCAGCTATAATGTAGAAAAAAACAACTGATATCTTAGCCTTGGTCATTACACACAGCTTAGGATAAGAATTTGCAAGTAAAGTATATTATGTGAAAGAACAGATGACAGATAAAAGTATAACATGCAACCCATTTAAGTTTCATTTTCCGAAGACTTCACTGAGAATTCTAAATGGTGGAATCCACTAGAGAATTGCAGCGTTCTCTCCTGCCTTTTTAACACTGGTGTTCTCAAGTATCAGTACTGCTCATACTTTTCCACCAAATTGTATAGGAGAGTAAACATGCTTCTCCAGGGGGTCTGGAGTCAGTAACTGACCCTCAGAAAGTGAGTTCTCTGAAGTTGCATGTATATCCATAAAGCTTAAGCAAATTTTGCATTTTGTTACAGAATTATATCATATTGACAGCAACTGTTTTAAAATTATTTTTTAAAAAAAGTATTTCCTACCTCCCTCTTGGGGTAAGAAAAGAGTCTACCAATTTCAGGAAACTGAACTTAGTTAAAATACCAGTGACCAAACAGACTTCAGCATCCAGAGTTTTTTTACTCTGTCTTGATTTCACAGTATTTGAGGAACTCCTAATTCATTTACATGTGCAGCTACAATTGGCCAATTACCCAGTAAAGAGGCAGTTTACTGTAACATTTTCAGACTACTGTTAAGGAAAATTTAATCACATATTTTCCTTTTTATCTGAATGATCAAGTCATTTGTATCATTGACTATTAAAAGCATCTCCTCCCCCCGCCCCAGATTTTATTTACTTATTTATTTATTTGACAGATCACAAGTAGGCAGAGAGGCAGGCAGAGAGAGAGGAGGAAGCAGGCTCCTCGCTGAGCAGAGAGCCCAATACAGGGCTCGATCCCAGGATCCTGGGATCATGACCTGAGCTGAAGGCAGAGGCTTAACCCACTGAGCCACCCAGGTGCCCCCAAAGCATCTCCTTTTTATACTCAAGAAAATATGAAACTCCTTTACAAAATACAGATGACTTCTTAATTTTGTCACCAATGCTGTAATTTTTTTTCACATATAAAGCATTAAGGTTCTTGTTAAGGAGGTAATTCCCATACCAGAAAATTCACCCATTTAAAGTGTAAAATTCGGGGCACCTGAGTGGCTCAGTGGGTTAAAGCCTCTGCCTTCAGCTCAGGTCATGATCCCAGGGTCCTGGGATCAAGCCCCACATCGGGCTCTCTGCTCAGCAGGGAGCCTGCTTCCCCCACTCTCTCTGCCTGCCTCTCTGCCTACTTGTGATCTCTGTCTGTCAAATAAATAAATAAAATCTTTAAAGTGTAAAATTCTGTGGTTTTTATCTGTGCAAACATCACCGTTATCTAATTTTAGAACATTTTCATCACCCCAAGAAAGGAACCCTGTACCCGTTAGCAGTCACTCCCCAATCCCAACCCAGCCCACGACACTAATCTACTAATATTCTACATTCTGTCTTGATAGATTTGCCTATTCTGGACATCTTGTATAAATAGAATTACATAACATGTGGCCTTTCCTGTCTAGCTTCTTTCATTTCCCATGTTTCAAGTTTCATCCATGTTATAGCATAGGTTGATTCCTTTTTTATGGCTCAATAATATTCTATTGTGGGACACCTGGGTGGCTCAGTCAGTTGAGCATCTGACTTCAGCTCAGATTGTCATCTTGGGATCCTGAGATCAAACCCTGCATTGGCCTCCCTGCTCGGCAGGGAGTCTCTTCCTCCCTTTCCCTTGGCCCCTCCCTGACTTGTGGTCTATCTCTCTCCTTCTAGTAAATAAATAAAATCTTTAAAAAAAAATAATAGTAAATTCCATTGTATGGTTATACCATACTTTGTTTATCCATTCATCAGATGATGGACCTTTGGGTTGTTTCCACTTTTTGACTATTATGAATAATGCTGCTATGAACATTTATGTACAAGATTTTTTGTGGACATATAGTTTTAATTCACTTGAGTAGATATGCAGGAATAGATGGAAGTGTTGGATAATCGTTTAACTTTTTGAAAGACTGCCATACTGTCTCTAGAACAAGCACATAATTTTCTATTCTCCATAGCAATGTATGAGGGTAATTGTTACACTTGCTATTGTTCAGCATTAGGTTTTTGCTTTTTTTTTTTTTTAAGATTTTATTTATTTATTTGACAGACAGAGATCCCAAGTAGGCAGAGAGGCAGACAGAGAGAAAGGAGGAGGAAGCAGGCTCCCTGCTGAGCAAAAAGTCCGATGTGGGGCTCGATCCCAGGATCCTGGTATCATGACCTGAGCCGAAGGCAGAGGCTTTAACCCACTGAGCCACCCAGGTGCCCCCAGCATTAAGTTTTAAGTGCTTCAAGTCTCCACAACTCTTTTCATCCAACACTCTTCATTTTCATTGCAATGATCTTGTCATGTGTCAAATACAATAAAAATATTCATCATTTTACTCTAAACATTCTTCTTTAAAAAAACATGTTAAATAAATCAACTTTAAAAGCCATTCTTTTTATTAGATAAATATTTAATTCTTTTATTTTATCCAGTTTCCCCACTCCCTATCTGCCTACTGTCTGCCTAGTAATTATAATTAACTATTTTATTCTTTATTTGTCTGTCTCTCCTGGTAGTATGTAAGGACCATGAGGGCAGTGATCTCACTTGTCTACATTTTCTTCATTGTATCATCATGCATAATAGTTCCAAGTACACAGCAGCTGCTCAATAAATACTTCCTAAATAAACACATCAATAAATAAGTGTATACTTCTGTATAGCTTGATTTTTTTTTGACTAACAAATATTCATAGTTTATATATTTTAGAAATAATAAAAATGCTTACATTCACTGGTTCAAATGCACCAAAAACAACAAATAAAACAAAACAAATAAAAATGTGGACCCAAAAGTCACCAAGAAACCACACAACCTGATTCGGTTCAGTGGACTAGTACCAGCCATGCAGGCCAGTGACATTAACACCATCTATTTTCACAGAAGTAGGGAGCCCTCCCTGTGCACTCTGCCCGCAACAACACAACGTGCTTCCCAATAACCTGAACGTATCAAATTTTCCATCTATTTTCAGAACACAAAAACTTTTTGGGATAGCTTTTTGGCAAATAAACACTATCACCCCAAAGCCTCCTCCAACCACTAATTTGACCATCATGGGAAAGCAGAA
The DNA here is from genome assembly GCF_022355385.1 of Mustela nigripes. Lineage (NCBI taxonomy): Eukaryota > Metazoa > Chordata > Mammalia > Carnivora > Mustelidae > Mustela > Mustela nigripes. The sequence continues at coordinate 50,357,812 of NC_081557.1, read as the reverse complement.
TTCTGACTAATTTTGCTTGCATAGGCATGTAACAAAACGCCTTCCCACAAGATCTTTGTAAAACTGATGCTCCAAGAAAGTGTGCCATAATTATCCTGTGGCTCCTAAATTCTTTCTGGTATTATGCCACATACCCTCAGGGGATGTGTACTTGGTATGAGAAGTATGAAAATATGTGACTACTGGCTCTTTCCATATGAAAGAATCCTTATTTTAAAAAAATTTTTAAATAAAGGCGATTCTATTTTCTCAAAAAGTATTATTTTTAAGTGGCCACTACCCCGGGTCCTTCTAATTCATACTGAGGTCTAGTTCATTATCATGAGTAATCTGTAAAAAATAACTACAGAAGGTCAAAGATTTGTTTTTGCAACCCCCTGGGAGACAGGGGTAATAATTAATAATGGTCACATGAGACAAACCTGACCCCAGCACTTAGGATATTAACCTCAACACTGTACTGTATAACCAAGCAGCCTCCTTCTATTTTGTCACCCATTTTCAAGAGCCCTGTGAAACAAATAATAAATTCTCTTTACAAGGCAGGAAGTAAAAACAGGAGTAGTAAACTATCCCACAAAAGATCTAAACTGAACCCAGCTCACCCATAAAATCCACTGGTCCAGTTGGGTTACTTCCATTCAATATTTGGTCAGTAGACTGAAAATTTGTATTAGGATGCAGGAAGGCTGTACAATATACCAGATGGGTAAAAACTGAAAAAGGTGGCTTTCACCTCAAATATGTTATTATATGAACATTCATGTATTAATCAAAGGAAGGTAAAAACATGCTTACTCATTGCAGCTTTTCCAAAAAAATTGCTCATCACATTCCCTTTCCCTGGTGCCTTGTTGCCTGTGGAAGATACCTAAAAGCAGAAAACACACATGATTTTTTTCTAGTGTCTAAGGCTGTTCTTTGAATAGCAGTCTTAATCTCTTCAATACCAGGGTACACTGTTGTGATGGCACAGTCTCTATATAATCATGCCAAAATGTGTCAGCATTAGATAAAAGAACAAATCCAGACCAGAGTACCTCATGTTTATCTCCAAAGCTTACTTGCTCATCGTTCTTATAGACTTACTATCCATGAATGTGTTTAAACTTTTAAGAATATTTTAAAACTACTTAGTTTAATAGAATTAAAACAGATCAGAGGCAGTATGGTACCCAAGAAGTGGAGGGAGAACCTTCAAAATGTTACATTTATAATAATCAGAAGTGGATTTGAAAACTGATTGCACCACTGAATCTGATACCCAGGCAAATCCGTCAATAAGTCTAGCACTCAGCTTCACCACATGCAAAATGGAGATCTCTCCTTCACTGACTGTTAGGAGGATTTAAGCAGAGATCAAACTATTGGCACACAGTAGTTCCATAATGTTAGTGTTTTCCTTCTAATCCCCTCTCCTTTCCCAAAGTGGAAGCTGTAAAATCACAATGAAGGTAATAACAACAACAAAAAAAAACAATAATTGTGCCTTTCTGGAGTATTTTTAAATACTGTTTTAATGAGACTTTTCTCAAGTGAATGCACTTAAGTTACTTCAGATGAGTGAATAATAAAAAACGAAGGGAAGCAGCTAAAGAAAAAAACAAAAATTCATAAAACAGAACGAGAATGTTAAATATACTAAGAAGAAAGGACTAGAAGGCAAAGGTCAGAATATAAGATATTCCCAAAATGACGTATTGCTAATATAAAATTCCTTAAACTCTGTAATTTTCAGGTGTTCTCACATGCATTATTTGGCTTGCACAACCATCTTGTAATGTATACAGGGCCATTTTACAGAAGAATCCAAGGCTTGGTGAGAAGCATTATTGAAAGAAAAAGGACTATTTGAGATGAGAATATCAAGAATTAAAGGATTCAAACTAAAGGAGAAAAAATAGAACATATTATATACATCAGAACCTGATGTATATAATAAACTTTATATAATATAAAAGTGATTAAACTGCTACCACTGGAACTATAATGCTTTTCCAGTTACCCATTCTAAGCTATAAAGACGTATCTTTATTTTTTTTTAAAGATTTTATTTATTTTACAGACAGAGATCACAAGTAGGCAGAGAGGCAGGCAGAGAGAGACAAGGAAGCAGGCTCCCTGCTGAGCAGAGAGCCCAATGCAGGGCTCGATCTCAGGACCCTGGGATCATGACCTGAGCTGAAAGCAGAGGCTTTAACCCACTGAGCCACCCAGGCGCCCCAATAAAGACATATCTTTAAAGACTTACATTTGTTACCTCTTTAGTCTCTGTTTTGGTTTCCTTGTTGGCATCTTGAGTTTTAGAAGCAGCTTTAGAGGCAAACATACCCATTATCCCTTTGGGCTGCTGGAAAATCTGTTTGGAGGTAGGTGGATTGTGACCATTGGTTATCAACTCATTATTGGCTGGTGTCTCACTTGATACTTGAAGATTGGACTGCTCAAACTTTTCAGAGGACGAGGATTCAACAGCAGCTCTGGGGACTGCAGCTGCACAGTGTATGGCACTAAACCTGAGGTCACAAATATTACATTAATTTCAAAGTCTTGCTCCTTTCCACATGTTACATTCTAAGTCTAATAGTATTAAATTAGAACATTTTACAACTAACATAGATATTAGAAATTATATTGTGCAAAACTTTCATTTAGATACAAAACAAGTATTGGAGAGACAGTGAGGGACTTGCCCTAGATTATACATATAGTCAGTAACAGAACTGGGACTGGAATCTGATGTCTTCCTCCATACCATATTGAATATCTTTACTTTTTTGAATAAAGCTTTTAAATTCAAAACAATAAGAATACACCAGAAAATAACAAAAGATTAGTAATTTCACTAACCCTTGGGAAACCAAAGGGTTACCTCTTGTTTTTAAAGACCTTCAACTTATAGGACTACATATGCAATAAATATTGACTGGACCAAAATTATGAGCTTTAAATATTAACAAATTTCCTGGCAACTCTCCTGGCCAGAGTGGATCATGCTTTGAAACAAGGAAGAAGCTGGGAACAGAGCCACTGGCTCCTATGACTGGTGGTCCTTCACTGTCATTTGTTCATAATTTCTAATAATACCAACTAACAGCACCAGACAAGTATGCTCCAAACCAAGTGAAGAAACTTGGCACAGTATGCATGGTATATCAAAGGGAACATTCATCTCTTTTTTTTTTTTTTTTTAAAGATTTATTTATTCATTTGACAGACAGGGATCACAAGTAGGCAGAGAGGCAGGCAGAGAGAGAGAGAGGAGGAAACAGGTTCTCTGCTGAGCAGAGAGCCAGATGTGGGGCTTGATCCCAGGACCCTGGAATCATGACCTGAGGAGCCAAAGGCAGAGGCCTTAACCCACTGAGCTATCCAGGCACCCCCATCTCTTTTTCTATAATCATCACAGATGCGCCTGTTTCACACAAATCACAGTTGTGCTTACAGCAAAGTTCCCCCACTTTTCTAAAAAAGAACACCATTTGATTTCCCCCAGTCTTTAGCTTACTGGGGGTTGGTGAGAGCTCCTTGGATGTAGCAAAGGGCATTATTCATCTTTTGTATTTTAGGTACGCAGTACAAGACCTGGCACATAGAAATACTAGTGAAAGAATGATAACTGAAGATTCTGGAAATGAGACCTCTGGTTTCTCTCTCTTCTTCAATGTATCACTTCAACTTGGGGTGGGAGAAGATGGAGGTTAAGAAAGAAACAATGTGGTGAGAGTAATCACATAGGATCGAGTAGGAGATCAACCAGGCAAAACTTCAAGATTAACTGCTGGAGTAACTAGTGTAAGAAAAAAGTCACTGTAAATTATTTAATTTCAGAAGTAACTTTAGACTGAACAGTCCCAAAGGTAGAGTGTATAGCTTCAAAAATCTTCAACTGATTTACTACAGTCCACTTCAGAAAACCCCACACTACCACAAATATTTTGTGCATCAGAGTTAATAACAAACAGAGATCATTTCCTTTCACCCACTGGTCTTTCTCTCTAGCCTTGCAGTACTTCTATGTACAAGGAAAAGAGCAATGTCTTATTTCATTGTCAACATCTAAAGTTGGCCCTCAGACAACTCTTTCTCCATTTGGTCTACATTCCACACCTTAGGGTCAGGACCAGAAACTGGCAATAAGGAAGAGACCAAGTTAGGCTGGGAACATGTCCGAAGAGAGAAGAATCTGCTCGGTCCTAAAATTTCAATTTTCTTCCTGTCATAGCGCTTCTTAAAACACACGAAACAATGAGTCAGATCTCAGTTGGCCCATAATTCTCAGGACCAAACACAAACTTTTTTATTGGAGTAAATTCTTCACATTTCCACCCAAGATACTTTAAGTATTTAAGTAAAGTTTCATTAAAGTGCTTCCTACTGCCACATTTCTACTTGCCATGTTTACTTTAGTGGTCTCTGAGGAAATTTCATTTTGAACTTTTGAGTTACCTTTATTCCTGTTTGCTTATTAGATACAACAGAAGAACTGATTTTTAAAGCTCCACATGCCATAACTATATTTTAATACTGGTTATTTTTTGGAATTTAAAATATAATTTACATAAACACATCTGGGTATTCATCTTTTCTTGTGATCCTTCCCTAAAAACACCACTTATAAATATAAATCATTACTCTTTAGCTATGTAATTACATTTATTTATTTAATAAATATTTGTATGCTTATTATACTTAAGGTTTTGAGCTATAGAATAAAAGAGCTATTATCTACCATTAATTCACTCAACAATTACTTATTGAATGCTTACCATTTGCTAGGTACCATTTTGGTACAAAATAGACACAATCCCTATTCTCATGGAACTTCCAGAAACTATTGGCAAGTCTATATCTATTTCTCCTCAAGAACCTGGTTCTAGGGCGCCTGGGTGGCTCAGTGGGTTAAGCCACTGCCTTGGGCTCAGGTCATGATCTCAGGGTCCTGGGATCGAGTCCCGCATCGGGCTCTCTGCTCAGCAGGGAGTCTGCTTCCTCCTCCTCTCTCTCTCTGCCTACTTGTGATCTCTCTCTGTCAAATAAATAAATAAAATCTTAAAAAAAAAAAAAAAAAAAAAAGAACCTGGTTCTATCAGTTATCCCATCTTCTCCAGTAGCCTCAACCATTTCTTCTTTCATGGCTCTTTCCTAATAGTACAAGTTCAAGGCACTCTCAACTTTAAAAATGTGTAGATCCTCCCTTAGTCTCAATTCCTTCTTAGCTACCTCTCTTTTTCCTCCATTTTACAGTCAAATTTCCTGGAAGGAGTTGTTCATATTTGCTGTCTCACTTTCTCATGCTCCCATTTCCTCAGCTGACCAGAATCTGGTCAATCCACTGAAAACCCTCTTACCAAGGTCATCACTAAATCCAATGGACACTTTTCAGTTCCTGTTTTACTCAGCTTCTCAGCAAGGTATGACATTGTCAATCTGTCCCTCCTTGAAATTCTTTCCTTAGCTTTTAGAACCCCATATACTCGTGACTTTCCTCTCATCCCTGGTTGCTCCCATTTAGGCTCCGCTTCTCTTGCCCATCCCTTGAAAAATGGCTATCATTTAAATAGTGCTTACTATGTGCCAAGCACCATTTGAAGTGTTTTATATATATTCATTCATTTATTCCTTGACAACCCTTTGAGGTTAGAACCATTGTTAGCATTGCTCTATTGAGGAGGAAACTGAGACACGGAGATTAAGTAATTTGCTCAAGGTTATACAGCTAGTAATTGTGGCCTAGAGTTTGACTTTCTGCCCTTTTTCATTCTATACATTCTCTCTGCATGACTATATCTACTGCTATGGTTCAATTAATTAGCTATTTTCTCTGATGCCAAAATTTCTAATTTCAAGCTAGATTTCTCTCCTTGACTCTACACTACTGCATGGACATCGCCACTTGGACTCCCCACAGTTTTCACAAACTCAACATGTCCAAACCCAATTTAACGTTTTTTGTTCTCTCCCCAAGTCTACGCCTTCCCACATATTCCCTTTCTTAGTGAAGACACCATCACCCATCCAGACACATGGCCATCATCCTGAACACCATGAATACCACCCCCATACACACACACACACACACCTGTTCCCCAAGCATTACAAAATCCAGGTTTTGAGAGCATGACTCTTAACTCTCATACTGCTTCATCTCCAACATCACTACGATACTTCAGGTAACTTTTCTCCACCCTGAATCACTACATTTCTTCTCTCTGATGGCTTTGTCTCCCAATTATTCATTCCCTTCTGATCTATGTTCATCATTGCAGCCAAGGGATCTTTTTTTTTTTTTTAAGATTTTATTTATTTATTCATTTAAAGAGTGAGAGCACATGCACATGCACGAACACAGTGAGGTGGAGAGGGAGCGAGAATCTCAAGCAAACTCCCTGCTGAGCACAGTGGCCAACACAGGGTTTAATCCCATGACCCTGAGATCACCTGAGCTAAAATCAAGAGTCAGATGCTTAACCAACTGCGCCACCCCAGTGCCCCCACATCATATTTCTGTAATGCAATTTTGATCATTTCACCCATTTGCTTCAACATCTTCAGTAGCTCCCTAGTGCCCTCAGAATAAAGTCTAAACTCCTTAACCTCGTGGTCAAAGCATATAATCTGACACCTACTTCTGTCTTATATCTCATAATATTCTACCTCTCACTCTAAGTTCCTGCCATAGAAAACGACTACGGTCTCACACAGCACCAGGTTTTCTCGCAGCTCTGTCTTTACTTTGCTACTTCTTCGATTGGCTACTACAACTCAAGTCTTCAGGCCTCAGCTTAGCTGCCACACCTCCAGGAAGCCTTCTTTCTTTTGCCTCCTCACTCACAAGTTGGGAATGAGTGCTTCCCCATATATTCTCCCACAGTATTACTCCTGTTAGAGCACTGTCACACTATATTATACTCCCTTAGGACTATCAGTTCCATAAGTTGGGCCATATAGCATCTTTGTGGAATGAATTAAAATTATCTCCTTTGTACCTGTCAAAGTAGTCAGTGCTTAATATGTATGGGGAACTGACTTGAACCTTCAATACAACCCCACAGAGCAGGCATTATTACATCTAATTTAAAAATGAAAAAGCCAAAGCTCAAAAGAACTTAAGTGATTTGTCCAAAACCACCAGGCTATTAAGCAGCAAAGCCACAACACAAACCTGTGCATTACAGTTCACGACCTCACTGAAGATGATATAAAGGATACAAAAGATGAACAAGATCTGAGCCTGGCTGTGGAAGATCAAATGCTTTTGGACAGAAGACAGAGGGATAACAAATCAGAAACAGTTCTTGAAGGACATCTGAACTGGTTCTTGAAAAATGGGTAGGATTTAGACAAGCAGAGACTGGGGTAAGGGAGTAATGAGGGGGCACAACAAACATTTCGGGTGGTGACAGGATAAATACATGAGAAATAAATTTATGGGGAGTCCACTGGGATTTTCAGTATGGGTTGTGGCTGCTATTTTTCACCTTATGATGTACTAATAAAACCAGGCATGTGTCTTACTGCAAGATAAATGGGGTTTTACTAGACTTGGCATTTGCTCTTAAGAGGCAGCCACTGTGTAAACATCTTACAAAATCAATTCGTAAAGAAGCCCACAAGGAACATTAAGGAGCTCACTTGCTGCAGTTCTGCAAGTTGCTTTTAAGGATGTCATAGTCCGTATTGAACAGAGGCCCACTGTCCTTTAGCATGGCTTTCTGGATGCTGTACACATGGATGCTGGCAGTCACCGCTAGCTTGGACTTCACTGCTACAAGTCAACAGGAAAAGCAGTCTGTTAATACACAAACTTCATAGCATGTAGGGACTTTAACAAGAAACCTTTCTGCATTAAAACCATTTGCAATCTGTGGTGGTTCAAAAGCTCTAAAAGGCCAAAGAGTCACATACACAGTATAACATCAACTCTTCTGTAACTGGAACATCATGACAAGGTAGGTGGTGGTGAGTCAGTTCTAAGTTCAACACCTGTGAGGGTATCACTCATCCAGTGGACTTTCAGTAAACATTAATGAATGATTGATGATGACTATGACGTTCCTTTTTTTTTCTTCAGTCACGGAAGAATCTTACACTCTAGCATATAATTAAAGTAATTTCTATCTGAGAAGACTCAATTATACAATTCAATTTTTGTATAGAGAAAGCAACTCTATAACAAAAATACTACTAACCAGGTAAGTCTGCAGCAAAAAACCATAAAACAATGTCGCAAGAACAAATGTTAGGTTCCACCAAGAACGGGACTGTGACTGAGTCTACAGCACCTAGCACAAAGCTAGATAGAGTAAATAGTCATTATGTATCTACTGAATAACTAAATCTCACATTGGCCAAAACTATGGGAAATTCAGAAAGACAAAAGTGGACATCTCCTCCACCCTGAATATCTCGGAGTTATTTTGTAAGAAAATGACACCACTGTCAGGAGTCTTTGTATACAAAATACAACAGTACAGGTTTTGTCTTGAGACAATGTCCAGATCATGTGGACCCTGTTACAAAATTCCTCTGAACTGGATTTTTAAATAATAGAACCAGAGCATTAATAGTCTTGAAATGGAATGATAAATTTAATTTATAAGTTATATTAAGTCTTTCTGACTTTAAAAAAGCATTCTTTAATTTTCTTCCTAAAAACTGTTATGGAACACAACACAATATTTAGAGACTATTGTCTCTTCCAGTTGATGAGGTGTTCCATATGGTATTCACGATAATTTTTTGCACGAATGACATGAGTCTTGAAATCCTGTAATAAAAGTGTGTTGTAAATGACAGCAGCTATAGGAAGCTATGGGAAGTTAGTTAGAGGTAGTATCCTATTTTAACATGTTTCAGAAACTACTAATAAAAAAATATTCAGCTTTTCAGTTAAAGAGCTCAATATATTGCATGCAGATGCTAGGGGCAGATTTTTTACTGTACCTACATTGACGGTGTAAGAGGAAAATCTTGGTAAGTTGCTAAAACACTTACCTTCCAATTTATCTTCTCTCACTACTGCAACCTTGTGGCACTGCAAGGAAATAACATTTCATTAGTGTTTAAAGTAGTAATACAACTTGCAATTTTACAGTTTCTTTGCTGATAATTCAAAGTGAATTAAGAACATCAGATAACAAATGTGAAATTAGGAACGTCAGATAACCCTAAGACTCTGTGTACAAGGGTGTCTGGGTGGCTCAGTAGGTTGAGTATCTAACTTGGTTTCAGCTCAGGACATAATCTCAAAGTTGTGGCATCCAGCAGGGCCTCAGAATCTGCTTGCCCCTCTCCCTCTCCTTCTGCTTCTGCTTCTCCCTGCCACCTTAAACAAACAAAACAAACAAATAACAAAGAAAATCTTTTTAAAAAATTTATGCACAGGGCTGCCTGGGTAACTCAATAGGTTAAGTGTCTGCCCAGCCCAGTGCTGGGTTCCCTGTTCAGGGAAGAATCTGCTTCTTTCTCTCCCTCTACTCCTCCACCCCACTCATGCTCTCGCTCTCTCAAATAAATAAATAAAATCTTTTTAAGAAAATCTGTATACAGTTTAATAAAGTCAGACTCATTTTAACTTGTTTATTTTAAAATTTCTCCATCTGGGTAAGAAAGTGATAGAATATACATATCAATACAATCAAAAACCGAACAAAAGGCAGCCCCCAGCTCACAGTGCTGCCAGCCCACAGAGGAGATTGAGTGCGCAGCCAGGCCAAAGCCCCACTATCTGTGGGGCCCCGGACTACTGAACACAGTGATCATGGTGGCTCGGGCAAGGTATGTCATTCATTGCACACCACCAATACTTCGAGCTGAAGCCCCTCTCCAGCAAGGACCCAGTCTCAAACAGGCCTGGGGCAGAGAAATTGGCAGGTTAGCCAAGACTTTCACTGAACAAGGGAAGCTCATTTTGGACAATGTCATGACTCAGCTTGGCCCTTCATGAGCTGAAAAATCTCACCCAGTATAGCCGGCTATTGGATAGTTTTCCAAAGTACTTTCACAGGCAGAAGCCCTGGATAGTTTATCAGATAGAGTGATTAATCTCAACATGACCTTTGAGGTCATGAAGCAACATCCATTGCTTCCTCAATTCATCCATCTAGTCACCAAGTCTCCAACATCAAATTCGACTCTCCCAATACCATGGGCCTTGGTGATCTGACTGGAGAGCCTCTCATCCAGTGTGAGAGTAACAGATGAAAGAGATGGTCCTCAAGAGATCAAAGGCTTACAAAGCCCAAACAGAGCTGGTCCTGGAATATCATCTACCAGACAAGAGGGATGTTAGAAACATTCTCCAGAACAGAAACCAACAAGATCTGGCCCTATGTATATGCCTTCCTACAAACAAAAAGTTCAACAAATAAACCAGAAAATATCAGTTACATCATGAGGAAAACTGCATTTACCTAGTCAGATAAGCAGAAGCTCCTCATCCATGCATTTAGAAGCTCGTTGTCCTGGGGCACCTGGGTGGCTCAGTGGTTAAGGCCTCTGCCTTCGGCTCAGGTCATGATCCCAGGGTCCTGGGATCGAGCCTCGCATCGGGCTCTCTGCTCAGCAGGGAGCCTGCCTCCTCCTCCTCTCTCTCTGCCTGCCTCTCTGCCTACTTGTGATCTGTCTGTCAAATAAATAAAAATCTTTAAAAAAAAAAAAAAAGAAGAAGAAGCTCGTTGTCCTAAGACCAGAATCTAGGAGTTCTTTGAACATTATATTAGTTTCATTTCTACTGATTTTATCTGGAAATTAAGTATATGCCAAATGAGTGAGATATGAAGCTCAACTTTTGAAATCATCTAGTGTGTTTTACAGTTATCTTCTATGGAGGTGCAACTGAAAAACATCAGAAATGTCTAAACTTTAAAAAAAAAAAACCTATTTGAGCATAATTAAAAGAGCAATTGGTAGTAACCTAACATTTGCTCAGAAGAATAAGTGGTTCATAATGTTTCCTTATCTTCTGGAAAAGAAACAAATTCCATGTCATTTGGGGAAAGTATCTCATCAGAGGCTTTTGTGCAGATTGATGTCAAAAAAGACATCTTTAGCATTGCCGTATATGGCTCTGTAAGATACTATGTCTATAAAATTCCAGGAAAAAACCAACTGGATTTACAGATTAGTTGCATGATGCAAATTCACTACTGTCTTTACCTAAGACACTTATTTCTTTCTTAAAGACTTTTCTTTTTTCCTTTTGAGAGAGAGAGAGTATGTGTGTGTGTGCAAACAAGCAAGCAATCGAGCAGAGGCAGAGCAAAGGGAGAAAATCCCCAAGCAGACTCCCTGCTAAGCAGAGCTCAAATCAGGGCTTGACCTCACAAACCATAAGATCATGACCTGAGACCAAGAGTCAGACACTTAACTAAGCCACCCAGCACCCCTACACTAAGACATTTATAAACTAGCCATGTAAGCTGAATTTATTTTGTTGTTAAACATACCTTCAGTTTACTCAGAATTTTCAATTTGTTACAAAGTGTATTAATTAGCTCATAAGAAAATTCATTTCCCCAAGATTTTTCTTTTGAGAATACACAGGCACTGAGGGATATGATTTATGTTAGAAATTGACATAAGTTCTTGCAGAAACACCCAAGTCAAATTTTCAACAGAATATGTAATTAAAGTCTTAATGTTTTCATGTTATTCAGCTTAGAAACATGTGCTTTAAGATCTAGTTAGTTTTGTTTTTTTAAAATATTATTTATTTATTTATTTGTTAGACAGAGACATAGCAAGAGAGGGAGAGTGGGAGAGGGAGAAGCAGGCTTCCCATTGAGCAGGGAGCCCAATGCAGGGGTCGATCCCAGGACTGTAGACAGGCACTTAACAACTGAACCACCAAGGCACCTCAGGATCTAGTTAGTTTTGTTTTTTAATCAAAATGTAAGCTCTGCCTTGATGAGTAACCAATTAAAGTCCAAAAAAAGAAAAAAGAAAAGAAAAGAAACCCATAACACTAGTAAAGCAAGAATACTTTATCATCAGGAAATAGAAAAAGATCAGGTATCCTTGGGGAAAATTACCTTGATATATATAACAATAACAATCATAATTAGTAAAATAATTAAAAGTATTTATATGCCAAGTTAAAAAAGGCCAGGAAAATAACTGAGTTTGCTGAATGAGCTCTTTATTCCTAATCAAAATTAACACCTCTAATGATGACCGCCATAGTTATGTTCACTTATCTGACAGGAAAAACCTTTATCGGCAAGTATAATCTGAATAGCCATATTAAAACAAAAATATTTAATCCCTCAGTGGGCAACAAGGATGCTTGCTGATGTCCTGTGGCCTGGTAGGAAGAATGGAGCAACATGAGAGCTAGAGGAGAAACATGATTCTTCAATGGCATACTTACTTTACTTGGTGCTAAATCAAATGAAATAAGTCCTTGTAAAAGCTGTTATTAACTGCCTTTGAAAATTTAGCCCATTTTACTAAGGACACTTAAAATATGAATGCCTAGCATGTGCTTCTTATGTATTTTGTGTGTTTATTTTCCTTTCTTTTGATTTTTTAAAAATTCAAGGTTGATCTTTCAAAATGGACCAAGGCTTTTAAGAAGGATTATAGTAAACATTTCATTCTTTACAAAATTTTCTATGAATGTTTATTACATGCTTCCTAAAAATGTGTGCACTACTAAATATGAATTATCAATAGGTTATCTGGCATACATTAGTATTATTGTATTAAAATAAAACTAAATTTTATAACTGTGAACACAAACAAAAAAGCAAACACAGCATCTCAAATAGTGTAAGTAAAAGCGACTTCTTAGTAAGAAGTTCTTAATAAGAATTCTTAATAAGAATTAATATATAATCATATGGATCCAAATAAAAATTGGATCTGTCGCTCAGATCTGGAATACCTTCTAAATCAAGCAAAGATTTAAATATAAAGAATGAAAAAAAGAATGAAAAAAAAAAAAATAAATAAATATAAAGAATGAAACCATACATATACCGTAAGAAAATATGGATGAATTCTTCTATAAATGGGTAAATATAAACAGATACAATCTGAGAATAAGGAAAGGTTTCCTAACTATGAACAGTAAGAGTTCACTTAAATTATCCATTAAACTAACAAATATACAACTTCAAATGACAAAAATAAACTTTAAGCACAAAGTACAAAGACAAAAATATCTGCAACTCACATCACAAAGAGTATTAGTATATTGCTTCCAAAATGGAGAAGGACACTTCTTTAGAAAAACAGGCAAAGGAAAAGAAATGCAACTGACCCTGAAACAGATGACAACACACATTGTGTGGAGAAGGGGTCTCTCACACATCACTCATGGGAATGAAAAATGGAGAGGTATTGGCAATTACCCAATGCAGTACATATACACCTTAGGAATCCTAGGAAAATGTAACCCTAAATGTGGCAAAATATACAAACCATATATTCACTACAACACTATCTGTAATGGTGAAATACTGTAAATGACTCAAAAAACTATTAAAAAGGGACTGCTGGGACATTGGGGATGGTATGTGCTATGGTGAGTGCTGTGAAGTATGTAAACCTGGCAATCACAGACCTATACCCCTGGGTCTAATAATACATTATATGTTAATAAAAAAATAAAAAATTAATTTTAAAAAAAGGGACTGCTGAAAAAATTAAAGTAGATCAATGTAGGATCAGGTGAGGGATGCCTGGGTGGCTTAGTGAGTTAAAGCCTCTGCCTTCGGCTCAGGTCATGATCCCAGGGTCCTGGGATCGAGCCCCAAATCAGGCTCTCTGCTCAGTGGGGAGCCTGCTTCCTCCTCTCTCTCTGCCTGCCTCTCTTCCTACTTGTGATGTCTCTCTCTCTCTCTGTCAAATAAATAAATAAAATCTTTAAAAAAAAAAAGAAAGAGCAAAATGTAAAAATAGGGTATATAGTATGAAAACTTTTGTCTAAAAAAAGGGGGTAATATGAATATATATTTGAATATATAAAAAATACATTCAAACAACAATGGAAAGAGAAGCAAAATCTTTTAACATAGTTACCTGTAAGGAAAGCAGGGAACCTAAAAATTGAAAGTGGGTAAAGATTGTAATTTAACGAGATACTGAGCTGGTGGTTTAACCAGAGAGGAGTTATTGCAAGTAACTAAAATCTAGGCTGATTGTGCATCCGTAGTAGGATATATCCTACAGACAAAAGGAACTACAAAGAAATCTTAAACTGTTTTTAGTAATCATATTACTAGTAAAAATAATAGTTTTGCTTTTCTAAATCTTGTTATGTTTGACTAAAGCAAATATAAATTTATGAAAAATATTAAGAACTACCAAAATTTACAACGTAAGAGAAAAAAGCAGTATAAAATCAACCAAGTTAAAAAGAAAAAACATAGCTGTAAATTAGAACTGGGAATATTAGTATGTTTTCATAATGCATTTTCTCTTTTAAAAAAACAAGTCATTCCAAAAAAAGTCATATTCTATTTTATGAATTATTCTAATTCATATTTTATTTATACACAATAAAAATTACAGAGTTAATGAGAAAAGGAACAGTAGGAACTATCCACTAAAACTTGTGCAACTTTGTAAGTAAGGCCCTAAAAACAAAAATTGGTAGCTTCAGGAGAAAACTGAAACAGCTCACACAGCTCAGTGTGGCTAAATGTTGCCTCAAGGGATATTGAAAATGCATAAAAATGACACAGTTGAAATGCCACCTTGCTGATGCTGAACAACATAGACCAGGGTAGAGCTCTGCTTCAGTGGGTTCCTTTTAAGATGGACACAGAAGTTCAGTATCCACAAACTCAGAGCCTGGCTGAGGTAAGCCCTCTGATCTTTACAGCAGTTAAAGAAAAAAAAAAGAAAATATGGCTATTTAATGAGAGAAAGTTGTTCTTTTTTTTTTTTTAAGATTTTTTTTTTTTTTTAAAGATTTTATTTATTTACTTGAGAGAGAGACAGTGAGAGAGAGCATTAATGAGGAGAAGGTCAGAGAGAGAAGCAGACTCCCCATGGAGCTGGGAGCCTGATGCGGGACTCGATCCCGGGACTCCAGGATCATGACCTGAGCCGAAGGCAGTTGTCCAACCAACTGAGCCACCCAGGCGTCCCGAGAAAGTTGTTCTTTATAGAAAAATTCCAGTCAACACATGCAGAAAAAATGACAGAACATTACCATTTTGTAATTCCTAGTGAATTAATAGTCTAGGCAACAATAAAAATCAATCTCGGCAACAATCATTAGATGTACAGCTAGTGGGGAACTTCAGAAAGCATAGATTAGGCTATCAACCTTCAAAACCACAAAAAGAAAATTAACAAAACACTCCCTTGAAATTTTCAAATAATTCTCTGGGTTGCGATTAGAAGGAGGCTTTCACTTTGTTTTTGTTTTTTTTTTTTTAAATAATATTTTGTACAATAATGATCACTATGGGGCGCCTGGGTGGCTCAGTTCGTTAAGCAGCTGCCTTCGGCTCAGGTCATGATCCCAGGGTCCTCGGATGGAGTCCCATATCAGGCTGCTTGCTTGGCAGGGAGTCTGCTTCTCTCACTGCCTCTGCCTCTCTGCCTGCTTGTGTGTACTCAATCTCTCTGGCAAATAAATAAAATATTTAAAAAAAATAATAATGATGATCACTTAAAAAAATTTTATATTTTGGGCGCCTGGGTGGCTCAGTGGGTTAAGCCGCTGCCTTCGGCTCAGGTCATGATCTCAGGGTCCTGGCATGGAGCCCCGCATCGGGCTCTCTGTTCAGCAGGGAGCCTGCTTCCTCCTCTCATTCTCTCTGCCTGCCTCTCTGCCTACTTGTGATCTCTCTCTGTCAAATAAATAAATAAAATCTTTAAAAAAAAAAATTTATATTTTTAAAAATCCATCAAAGCCAGTGTTCTTTTTCTTTCTAAAAACACTTAAAACTTTAAAAAGATATCAGAAGAAATAAGAACAAAACATGACATTATGCTTAATCATCTGCCTTTCCTTAGGAGGGCTTTCTTTAAGGAAAAAGCATGGGTAAGCACCCACATTCAATCTGTAATTCCAGAGGGTTCTGCAAAGCTGCCCTGTGAGGCTGTTTAGAGGGTGAGTACAAGGCTCCAAAATTCTCACAACCACTTCAGCAACAGCAACTCTACTCTTAATATGTTTTATATGTTAGGATTCTAAAATTTCATTTGAAAAATCATTCTGCTGCTTAACAAAAGCAGGATTTAAATGCGCACTTAAATTGAGAAACAGAATGCCTTCTATAAGCAAGCCACAGCATAGAAGTTCTTTAACTCATTATAAGTTACATATCATTTTGAAAGATTGGTTTCAAAAAAATGCCCCGAGGAACACTATTTATTTATTTATTTATTTATAGATTTTATTTATTTACTTGACAGAGAGATGGAGAGAGAGCACAAGTAGGCAGAGTGGCAGGCAGAGGGAGAGGGAGAAGCAGGCTCCCCACTGAGCAGGGAGCTTGACTTGGGGCTAGATCCCAGGACCCTGGGGCTGAGCTACCCAGCTGCCCTTGAGGAACACAATTTAAATGTACTTTTGGGGATTCATCCCCAAACCCCCCAAACCCTGAAGACCACCTGAGGATTTGAAATTAAGAACCTCGTCATGTGCATTAGAATAAAAATCTACAACTCTACCTTAAACATAAATTCTTGGGGCGCCTGGGTGGCTCAGTGGGTTAAAGCCTCTGCCTTCAGCTCAGGTCATGATCCCAGGGTCCTGGGATTGAGCCCCGAGTCAGGCTCTCTGCTAGGAGGGGAGCCTGCGTCCCTCTCTCTCTCTTTGCCTGCCTCTGCCTACTTGTGATCTCTGTCTGTCAAATAAATAAAATCTGTAAAACAAAACAAAACAAAACAAAAAAACCCACAAATTCTTAACCTTGGACCCTGTTCCAGAAGATCTGTGAACACTAAAAATTTTATGAGTATGTCAACATATGTATTTTGCTTCCAGATTCTCAAACGAATCAGTGATCAAAAAAATTCAAACGACTGCTTTAAAGGAATACAAGAGTGCTTTAAAGGAATGTAAAGAACTAACATGACTAGATTGAAGGCATTGACTAATTAAAGAAAGAAACAGAGGGGGCTAGTTAATCCCAGATACAAAAGGAAAGAAGACATTCAGATGTAAACTTGGGCAGTATCCATTCCAGAGCCATGCACGGAAAGGATTCTGGTAGCAGGTTTATTTCTAGGACCAAATGAATAAGGTCTGCTTAATTTTGTGTTTCTGATATATAATAACATCTGATTCTGCCTACACTTAAAAATGTCTTGATTATCATCTAGTTTGCCAAATAGCTTACCAATAAGGAAAGAAAATGCGGGTCATACAATATAAGGATTGGATCCTCATAGCAGTTGTTTCACCTTGTAAATTATTAAAATGCCATTTCATTTTAAATCTCACATGCTTGGGACTCTTGCTACAAGATAAATCCAATCAGTATTTTGATAAATCAGGCTTTTCTGAACTTAGGACTCCAAGGGAAAGTCAAAAGGGAAGAGAAAAACATGTATTACTGGATCACTGAGAAGGAAACCTAATCCTTAGGCTAAATTCTATGGAGGCCTATTGGTGGTAGTGGTGGGAGCAAAAGAGCCTTCAGTGTAGAGGTTTGGGGAAGTGAGAACAGAAGAGGTATACCTTACTTCTGAGAGGAAGTCAGAGAGGAGAAATTATCAAAGTTCCCAAAGATCAGTCCAGCACAGGGAAAGGAATGAGTTATCTCAGCAGAGCTTCTGGTGCCCTTTCAGGCATGGGAGTAATGGGATGATCCTTGTGCCCCTAAGAGGGACATGGAAGTAGCTCAGAGAAAATCAATAGGCCCAAGAAAGCTTTGTGGTCAGGACGATGAAAACACAGCAGTGACCTGTGTTGATGGATGACAAGATGCAAGATGGGACTATAAAAAGATACATGAGAACAAGGATGTTCCTGGCCTCTGCCTCTGCACCGCATTAGCTCAGCCCCAACATCCCCATCCTTCAGCCACTAAACTGACCAAAATTAAAGCTCAAACTGAAATCACACTCAGGTAAAAAATAAGTAAAACTGGACTTCCTGGACACCTGAGTTTGTGGACTGACATCTGAACAGTCTGGAAATTAACCATCCCTGTTCCCAATATACTTTCAAGAGGAAGAAAGAGGAAAAACAGAGCAGTCTCCTAATGTCTTACTGCCTAAGAAAACTGCATAATCATGATATTGTCTCTGCATCGCAGCCAAGATAATACCCAAGCTTCTCAGGGTTTTAGGTTTAGTCTAAAAATACAAAAAAAAAAAAAAAAACCCACAAAAACTTGCAGTTGTCTTTTAAAACTTCCGTAATATTGCATCCTGTTTTTTTCCATGTTATTTTATATAACACTGTTTATGGCTCAAACAGTTCATTGTAAGATTCTGACAACTTACAGAATGTCCATTCTGAATGAGACTGCCAGACACTAAATACGTGACATGCAGCTGGGCTCCCGAATTCTCCTTTCGCTTCCTTTCAACATAATCATAGAGCATCCTGTTCCAAACAAAAGGTACAAGTCATTAATTGTAAGAGTTTTTACCTCATTGACTCTTAATTCATGATGTAAAAGTCAGATATATTAAATCTGACAGTCTATAAAATTTTTTACAGAATATTTTTGCTGCCATGGACAGAAAGTTAAAAAAAGAAAGACTTTTTTTTTTTTTTTTAAAGATTTTATTTATTTATTTGACAGAGAGAGATCACAAGTAGACAGAGAGAGAGGGGGAAGCAGGCTCCCTACAGAGCAGAGAGGCCAATGTAGGGCTCGATCCCAGGACCCTGAGACCAGGACCTAAGCCGAAGATAGAGGCTTAACCCACTGAGCCACTCAGGCGCCCCGTAAAAAAAGACAGACTTTAGACAGGACATACAGGTTGGAATCAACTTGTATTGCGTTGGCACAGTGACCAAACAATTGAAATAAAAGAAATCTAGTAACAAGCCAAAAGGCACTGAACCTGCTTTAAAACAGTGGCAGTAACAAACAATGGATACAACGAGTCAAGGAACAGTTCAATCACTAACTATGCTACAACGAGTCAAGGAACAGTTCAATCACTAACTATGCGCTCCTGGATAAGTTAATTAATTCTTCTAAGCCTCTTAATCCTGAGGTATAAAACCAGGAGCTGTATGGGACTCATATGGCCATTTATAACCCTCCACCACCCAAACTGCAAGCAAAATGCTTGTGTGTTTTTTGTGGGGAGAGAGTTTAGGGTTTTTAACAGATTCTCTGAGGGATTACTCTAAAACATTAAGAACCACTATGTAGATGATTGAAAGTGTTTAGTTCTGAAATTCCAATTTTATTAAGGGGCACCTGGGTGACTCAGTCAGTTAAGCGGCTGCCTTTGGCACAGGTCATGATTTCAGGGTTCTGGGATTGAACCTGACCTTGGCTCCTTGCTCAGTGGGGAGCCCGCTTCCCCCTTGCCTCCCACTCCCCCTGCTTGTGCTTGCTCTCTCCCACTCTGTCAACTAAAAAAAAAAAAAAAATCTTAAAAAAAAAAAAAAAGATGCCCACATGATCAGGACCCCAGCCAAAGCACCAGACACTATGGAGCAGAGATAAACCATTCACACTGTGCCCTGCCCAAATTCCAAACTAAAAGAATTTATGAACATAATAAAATGGTTGTTTCAAGCTGTTAAATTTGGGGATAATTTGTTTCATAGTAAGAGTAATTGGAAAAGTGATCAACCTGATAAACATGTTCCCCACCTTCATGGAGTTTACATTCTCATGCAGGCAGGCAGCCCTAGAAAATGTCAGATAGTAATAAGTATAAAATTCTGGATCAACTGGATATCCACATGCAAAGAAATGAAACTGGACCCTCTCTTTACACCATATACGAAATGACTCCTGGAAGAAATAGTGCCTATTTGCATATTTTAGGGCTTCATTTAAAATTAGTTTGAGTTGTGGTGCCTGGGTGGCTCAGTCAGTTAAGCGTACAGCTCTTGATTTTGACTCTGGTCATGATCTTAGGAGTCTGGGACTGAGCCCAGCATTGGGTGCTGCACTGGGCATGGAGCCTGCTTGAGATTCTCTCTCCCTCCCTCTTTCTCTGACCCTTCTCTAAAATTAAAAATAAAAATAAATAAAATAAAATTAGCTTGAGCCAACACCCTAATTTGAAAACTACAGTGTATTCTTATTGTGAGGACTCAAGTATTTTTTAAGATGTTAACAAGCACATGCTACGTAGAAACCTTGAATATAGTGATAATTACTGTTGTAAGAGCTAAAACTACAAAACTCTTAGAATAAAACCTAGAAGTAAATCTTCATGACCTTAGATTGAGCAAAGCCTTCTCAGATACCATATACAGAGCACAAGTAACAAAAGATAAAAGAAACAGTGGCGCCTCCCTTGCTCAACTGGAAGAATAGGTGATTCTTGATCTTGGGGTTCGTGAGCTCAATTCCCACACTGGGTGTAAAGCTTACTTAAAAATGGTATTTTAAGGACCGCTGGGTGGGCCAGTCTGTTAAGCGTCTGCCTTTGGCTCAGGTCATGATGCCAGGGTCCCAGGATCGAGTCCCACACTGGGCTCCTTGCTCAGCAGGAAGCCTGCTTCTCCCTCCGCTTGCCTCTCCCTCTGCCTACTGCTCCCCAACTTGTGCTCTCTCTCTGACAAATCAATAAATAAAATCTTTAAAAGATAAAAAAATATAAAAATAGTATTTTAAAAAAAGATAAAAGAAATAAATTGGGCTTCATCAACAATAAAAACTTTGGTGTTTCAAAAAGTACCATTGGGGCGCCTGGGGGCTCAGTGGGTTAAAGCCTCTGCCTTCGGCTCAGGTCATGATCCCAGGGTCCTGGGATGGAGCCCCGCATTGGGCTCTCTGCTCAGTGGGGAGCCTGCTTCCTCCTCTCTCTCTGCCTACTTATGATCTCTGTCTGCCAAATAAATAAATAAAAATCTTTCAAAACAAAACAAAAAGTACCATCAAGGGGCACCTGGTTGGTTCAGTGGGTTAAGCCTCTGCCTTTGGCTCAGGTCCTGGGAGTGAACTCTGCATCAGGCTCTCTGCTCAGCAGGGAGCCTGCTTCCCCCTTTGTCTCTGCCTACTTGTGATCTCTCTCTCTCTGTTAAATAAATTTCTAAGAAATCTTTAAAAAAAAAAAGAGAGAGAGAAAGGGCAAAGACAACCCACAGAACAGGATAAAATTTTTACAAATCATTTATCTGATCAGGTGCTCACTTCGGCAGCACATATGTATTTGATCAGGATCTTGCATCCATAAAGTGGTATTTACAACTTAACAATAAGAAGACAACCCAGTGAAAAAACAGAGCAAGGATCTGAATAGTTATAGATACACAAATAGCTAACAAGCACAGGAAAAGATGATCAACATCATTGGTCATCATAGAAAAGCAAAGCAAATCAAAACCATAATAATACCACTTTATACCACTAGGAGATGGCTAAAATAAAAGACAGATGATAAAGAGTTGGCAAGAATGTGGAGAAACTGGAATCCCCATACCTTACTGGTGGGATTTTAAATTAGTGCAGCCACTTTAAAATACAGCTTGGCAGTTCCTCAAAATGTTATATATGACCCAGAAATAGGTATATATCTAAGAGAACTGAATACGTATGTCCACATAAAAACTTGTATACAAATATTCACAGAAGCATTATTTATAATACCCAAAATGTGGAAAAACCCAAATGTCCATCAATTGATAATGAGAAATAAAATATACTATTTAAGTATGTTATGGGTTGAACTGTGTCCCTGCTCTCCCCCAACCCCCAAAAGGTATGTTGAAGTCCTAACCACCAGTGCCTCAGAGTGTGACCTTCCTTGGAAAGAGGATCTTTGCAATTGTAATCAGGTAAGATGAGGTCATATTAGAGTAGGGTGGACTCCTAATCCAATATGACTGGTATCTTTATATGACAGCCAGGTGAACACATGGCATATAGGAAGAATGCCATGTGACAACAAACATAGACACTAGCGCTATGTAGCTATAGGCCAAAGAATGTGAAAGACTGCCAGCAAATCTATGAAGACTGCCAGAATCTAGGAAGGAATGAAGGATTCTTCTCTACAGGTTTCAGAGAGAGGATGGCCCTGCCAACACCTTAATGTTGGAATTCTAGCCTCTAGATCTGCAAGACAATAAATTTGTTGTTTTAAGCCACCTTGTTCATAGCATTCTGTTATGGCAGCCCTAGGGAAATAACCTGCCATATGATGGAGTATTATTCAGCCATGAAAAGGAATTAAGTACTGATACATACTACAGCACGGACAAACCTTGAAAACATTACGCTAAGTGAAAGAAACCAGACACACGAGATTATATATTACAGGATTCCATTCACACAAAATGACCAGTATAGGTAATGCCGGCAGGGTGGGGGAGGGAAGAGAAAGGAGTGGAGAGAAAATGCTAAGTGACTTCTAATGGATACAGGGTTTCTTTGGGGGTGATGAAAATGTTCTATAACTAATTAGAGTGATGGCTGCATAACTCTGTAAATACACCAAAAAATTACTGAATTATGTATTTTCAATGGGTGAACTACATGGTATATGAATTATATCTCAATAAAGCCGGTTTTCAAAAAAAAAAATTAGGAACGCAATTAACGGAGTGATATGACAGAGAATTAGGATGGGGTGGGGTTACTAAAACAGAGCATTAGGGAAGGGTTGTTGTAAAAAGTAATGTGTGACATTTGAACTAAAACTTAAAGGATGAGGACAGCTGGGAGAAGAGCATTCCAAACAGAGGGAAGGGTTCAAATGTCCTAAGGTAGAAATAAGTCTGGCAAAGTTAATGAACAAAAGGACAAATATGGCTACAGTGTAAGTGAGGTAGAGATTGGTATGGGATGAAGTTCAGTGAGAGACAGGGGTTAGTCAGTATGTTAATTCTATAAAAATTCAGGTAATCAAGGTAACTATGATAAAATTTACAGGCAACTTTATTTCATCTCCAGTCCTCAATATGCACCTTTAAGCCCCAACAGGTTTATACAGTAATAGTTATTTCATTAACATCTATAATCATAACAATTAGTCTTATACGTGTCCCATTCTAAAAGTTACCTGAAACTCTTGGGTTTGGGTCAGCACCTGCATTAGCAACAGAAATCTCAGATAGTCAAAATCAGTACAAATTCATCCATAGGCCAAGAGTTTCAGGTCTTGAATGCATGAACATCACAGTCAAAGCCTGATTCAAAGTCTGTCAAACAGCAGTCCACATAAAGCCAAATCAACACATTCTAGGTATCAGGAATTTTCTAAGATTCATGGAACATTCCCTGACTCAAAGAAAGCTCCCACAACTCAAAAAAGGGGGAAAAAAACCCAGACCACCTTTAGGAATAAAGTGAAGTAAATGGGTGTTTAATGTAATATACGTGGCCCCAGTCTGTTCACCAATCCCTCCCCTTGGGACAAAGACAACATTTTTAAGAAATATTGGTGTTAATTCAAAAGCCTGCTTTTCCCCTTTTGGCCTCAAGTTGAACAAGTTTCAGCAAGCAAAGGTGATACAGCAAATTCAAGAAGGGCAATGCTGTGCCATTCTGAACACTCCCTTTTAATTTTCACTTAAATAGTTCTCCCCAGTCTTATACTGTCACACAGCTTTGTGTCAAACACCTGTTGACCTCATTATGAAAGTACTTCAATAACATCCACATGTGGGCCTAAGGAGCACATGTGAAAATGTAACAAAGATGTAAGATAACAGGTATATAAAATCTGAGATGTAAACAAAATTGGCCTACTTATAAATCTGAAGTAACAAAGTGATGTTAACCAGAAGCCAAGGTTATAAATAAATCCAGTAAATGCATCACCACACATTTGTATATAAGTCCACCTATTTCCTAATTAATAGACAAATCTAGTATAAGGTAGTAAAAATAGTATTCTTTCCTATTTTCCAAGAGAGGAAAATAATTCTAATTTCAAGGCTACCAATAAAGCTTAAAACAAAACAATTCTAATGTGAGCGAAATTAGTAGTAAATTGGACTTACTGTTTGGCTTGGTTAACATGAACCCCTAGTGTATAACTCAGCCATTTGTAGGTCACCTGCAAGAAGAAGAAATTGTTTAACATTAGATGATCCCAGAGTGCAGGTCAGCCCTAAGGGCTCCTAAAGATTCCTACTCCTAAAGATTCCTACTCTGAGATAATTATGCCACCCTAGTTTTTCCAAGAACCATCCACCTGGGCCAGTAGGAGGACTGAGATCTTTATCTTACAAATACTAAAAAGTTTCTTTCACAGGCTAATTAACCAGAAAGTCTAAAAAGAAAGGCTGAATATACAAAGAAAAAGCTCTCATTTCCTTCACATTTTTTTTGTTTTACTGGTGCCCTTTATTCACATTCTGTCCTTTTTTGTAGCCACCACTAACAACTATTAAAACTCATCCAGAAAGTGGATTACTTTGAAGTATAAGACTCAAACTTCTAAGAAAAGTCACAGCCATACAAACATTAACAGGCACAGATGGTGCAGGGGCCAGGGAATGAAAGAAGTTGGTGAATACTGTATCTGGGGTTAGACTGCAATCTACTGGCATCAAGACTTGACCTTCCTTCCATCTTTCCTTGAACTCTCCTGTCATTTGTCACTTCCTTGTAGGCTCCTCACCTCTTGAAATCTTCCAATTCTAAATGCTGAGTTTCCAGTAATTAAGACTTACAAAGGTGAGGCAAAGCGTGTTAGCAAAAGAAACTAACCTAGGTTGGAAAACTGCCTATCCCTTACTAACTATAAATATATAAGTCATTTGCCCCTCTGCTTCAACTTTCTTTAGGGACCTTTCCTTTCCTCTGGGTGAGTCGCTGTAATGATTAAATGTAATAATATATACCCCAAGCTCACAGTAAGCACTCAGTTATCACGGTTTGCAAAGTCCATTCACATTCATTATCTCACTGGATCTTTCATTCCTCCCTGGGAAGCAGGTCAAGCCTAATACCAAATTTCCTGGGGGAGGAAACCTACTGTTCAAAGGTTAAACAAGTGGTCACCGAACCCAGTTAGGACACAATTTCCTCAACAGTAAACGTAGGACTTGAAACTCCAACCAACTTATGAGACAGGTGTAGAAACGCCTTAGAAATATTATCTAGGGGCGCTTGGGGGGCTAAGTGGGTTAAAGCTTCTGCTGCCTTCGGCTCAGGTCATGATCCCAGGGACCTGGAATCAAGACCCACATCTCTGTTCAGCAGGGAGCCTTCTTCCCCGGCCGCCCCCACCCCTGCCTGCCTCTCTGCCTACTTGTGATCTGTCAAATAAATAAAATCTTAAAAAGAAAGAAAAAGAAATATTATCTACCAGTGCCCTTCCCTCCACGCCTGTCCTTCTTGGCCCCTACTCCTTGCCAGTGCCCAGCACGCCCACCCAAGGGACGCGGACTTGCGCGAGCCAGAGGAATTCCCCCAGCCGCAAGTCCTCGCCGGCCCTGGGACCCGGGACGTGGGGACTTGTCTCCCCTCCGCCAGTCCCCACCAAGCCAAGAGCGGAGGGGTCTAGACCCCCACCACCCTCGCCAGGCCCAGGACTCCAGTCGCATGCCCACATCCCCCAGTCCTAGCTCCTCACGATCTTGTTCTGGTCCGTGACGAACTCGTCTATGTTTTCCAGATAAAGCTGGTCCGCCATGGTGCTACGGAGCTGCGAGCCCCGCCACCACAAACGTAGCTCCCGCCGGCGGGAAACGTCTTTCTCTCTCCCGGGTCCCGGGTCGTTTCCCACAGCAACGAAGGCGACGCACTACGGCGGCCGCCGGGGGGTCAAACTAGTCTCGGAGACGGCGCAGACTCAAGTAGGCGGAGCTAGTAAGTTGGAGCTGACGGAAGTGAGGCGCTTGCAGTATGCTGGTGATGTGGGGACCTTGTATTTGGAGCCGTGGTTTCAAATCTCTCGGTCTACAACCTAATGACTAGCCCAGGACAAAATACCTCATCTCTGGGAGCCACAACCTTACCACCTGAAAATTGATAATATAATCCTTTCCCTTTCATACCGTTATTCAACAAAGGTGTGTCAAGTACCTAGTCCAGACACTTCTTAGACACTGGAGACACAGCAGTGAATGATAAAGACAGAAATAAACCAGCAAATTTAGTAGAGTGATGCCACCTGGGATAAAATGCTGCCTGTTATAATTCCTCAGAAGTGAGAAATTACAGATAGTTTTCCAGAAGGGATGGGCGAAGATAAATATTTCAGATAGAAGCAGGACTATTTGCTGGGAAGAAAAAAGAGTTGATTGTACGTAAAATGTTGGGAGGAGAGTCCAATGAAGAGAGGTGAGACTTGGAGAAGGTAATTCATGCTGCGCCTATGAGGCTGTGTGAAGGGGCACAAGAATTTTATTCTCAGGAAAAGTTTTCATGTTGGGGGATTTCAACTGAAATTTCTCCTAACATCAGCTAAAGTACCATCAGCTAAAGTAAAGTAAAGAACGTCAGCTAAAGTAAATTGATTTCAGCATAAGTCAGTGTAGTTCAGTAGGGTGGCATGGTGGAAAATGGAGCAAACTCCTGGATTTGAATCCTGGTTTTGATCATTATTGTGTGATCTTAAGTAAGTCATTTAATCACTGCAAACTTGTTACCCGATCTGTAATACAGAAGTAATAATAGTACTCACTTAAAAGTTTTTCTGCAATTCATTCAGGACAGCAAAAGCCTACTAAGGGCCAGGCACTGTTCTGGGTGCTGGAGATATAGTCAAGATCAATAATACACAAGAGCCTCTTCACATGTAGTTTACATTCTCATAAAGATATTTGAGGGATGGTAATGATTTAAAATAGGATAGCGATAATGCAAGTTGAGAGAACTGAGTGACTTTGGTTTTTCTTTTAGAGTCAGCAAAACCTGCTGATGAATCAGATGAATAGAATGTAGGAAAGACAGGAATGAAGGAAAATACCTAGATTTGGAATCTAAATCTTTAGGTAAATGGTGATACATTTGACTCCTGAGCTGTGGAAGACAGAGAAGAGCAGATGAGAAAATCAAAGAATTCTATTTGGCCACAGTTGTAATTGAGAAAACATATATAAAACCCTCACATCATGCCTGCACACAATAAAATCAATAACAGATGGGTTATATTACTATACACCAGGCTATGCCATACCAGGTGCCTTGAGAGTGAGCTTCTAACTAGCTCCTATAGCAACCCTGCAAATGGATTGTGTTTGTCCATGTTTTAGAGACTAAGATTGCTGAGTTTTAACAGAGGAGAGATGAATTTTCCAGGCCATGGGGTTGGGTAGTAGTGTTGGGATTGGAATTCAAGTTTCTTGTCATTGTTCCACTGGAATGGGAAATAAGTCAAGATAATTGACCAAAGTCTTGACACCACGCCCAAAAAGTGAGCAGATGATAATACCATATAGGATAGCTGCCCCAACATGGGCCAGATATATTAGTATTAAAAGGTTCCATGACTTTTAGAAGCCAGATGAGTGGTTAACCTTCGGAGGCCTACCCAGCTTCAACATTCCTACCCCAGGGGAGAGGAGCTGAATGGAACACATGTGGGCTTTGGAAATCTATTTTTCTTTTAAAAAGCAAGCAAACAAACAAAAACCTGGGCTTGAATCCCAGCTTTACCACTTTCTGCGTGGCCTTAGGCAAATCACTGAACTTCTCTAGACCTCCATTTCATGATCTTTAAAAGCAGGGCCAATAAAACACAGTGGTATATTGATAAATGCTTAACAATCAAATTTAAAAAGCCCTGATTTGGGGGCGCCTGGGTGGCTCAGTGGGTTAAAGCCTCTGCCTTCAGCTCCGGTCATAATCCCAGTGTCCTGGGATCGAGCCCCACGTCGGTCTCTCTGCTCAGCGGAGAGCCTGCTTCCTCCTCTCTCTCTGCCTGCCTCTCTGCCTACTTGTGATCTCTGTCTGTCAAATAAGTAAATAAAATCTTTAAAAAAAAAAAAAAAGCCCTGATTTGTAGGGGTTGACGTTGTCTGTGGTGTATATACTCCCATCATGGCAGATTTCAAGCTCCTGATATTGATGTTACGAAACGAAGAGTTAGGTAAATACACACAGTATCACACCATTACTTCCACAATATATGTAGAATAAACAAATAACCTCAAGAGCACATATGGCAGTAAAATGTAGTAAAATAATTAGAAAGTGATGATATTTGAATATTTGTTGTCTTTGTTTTTAACATGATTTAATTGTAATTTTATATAATTTAATTTTTAGCAACAGCTCTTGTGAACAATTAATAAAAGGAAACCTAGTTTGGAATAGACTTGGGTGGTCAGCAGGGGGAGCTCTCAAGCTCTACCTTTCCTTGTCAATTGCAGACCTAACAGGGCCTGTTCTGTGCCTGGGCCATTAGCAATGTAAAATTAACTCATCTTCTTATTCCAGGCATCTGCAATGTTTTCCCTATTTGAAATGTAATGGGCAAATCTCCAAAGGGGGAAAGTACCACCATTTCTACCTCTACCTTAAATGCTACTTCTTTCCAAAAAAAAAAAAGATAATTCAGTCCCTTTTCCTTGAAGATGAAGCTTCACATCAATGTCAAAAACAAGAACAGTTCAGAACAATCAACCAAAGTATTTCCTAAGCAAATGAAGCCAGACAAAACTTGGGGATGGTAGTGTCAGCTGATACCAGAAGTGGGAGCCACAGGATCGAGATTCTTCAGTCTTCATGCTTCAAAAGACAGTAGAAATAGAAGACTGACCCTCCTATTTCCTCCTTTTCATCCCCACTTCATCCCCAAAATGACTGGTATCAGAAAATCCAATGATTGTGATTTTGACAGGGCATGGGATGGGAAATCTACACTGGACCCAATATATGGGAGAAAATGAGGAGTGGTCAACTTCAATGCAGGCAGGACCATCAGATTGAGAGTAGGAGAAAGAGGCCAGGACTCTGACCAGGAAAGGGGGCCTGTGGAAGCAGCTCAGAAGCCTCACCAGCTACCCTGGCTACAGGGCTGCCACAAGTCTCTGGGGGATAGCCTCTCAGACAGGAGAACAAGTCAGTTCAGAAGGAATACAAGATTAAGAATTACTATTTAGGGACCACATAAATGTCCACAGGTCACTCCAGAGACCTGGGGACCCAGAACTTATTAACACCAAGGTATTTAGCATTAGATCATTCATACATTCATTTATCAAGTATTATTCAAGGCCTCCTGTCTATCAGGCCCTGTGTGACTATTGAAAACACAGCATGGTCTTCATCTCTGGGAGTTTAATCTGTGGGGAGTAAACAGCTGCCCTGTGCGGGAAGCACAGGTTGCCATGGAAACCTGGCAAAGGCAACTAATTCAACGTGGGGATTAGAAGAAATGTAGGGAAAACTGGATTTAGGTATCCAAGAGTAGATGGCATGTATCCTTTCACTTTAGATGAAATATATAAGAAATGAAATCAGAGCGCTGTTAGTGTTAAAGCTTCTAACATGCACAACAAGCTGATATAAAAAGAGTTATTTTGTGAGAACCTACGTACCTTGCACAGACTGTCTTGTGGAATGTACAGCTATCAAGGCCAGGACACGTCAACCTTCTTCACAGCTGGGGAGCTGAGAGCCCTAAAATAACACGCTGTTCTAACACACCTTATCAGTTCTACAAAAGTCAGTATAAAACCCCTCAGTTACCAAAACAAAGTGGGTGAGCCAAGAGGGCACTCAGACACTGGTTCCCCTGTTTCCCACCCACTGCCACCCCACTGCACCCCCAAGCCCACGTCTGCAGCTCAGCCTGTTTATTTCTCAGCTCAATCACCAAAAGGTTCACTTCGCTACCTTTGTTGCCTCAGTCACCCAGAAAAAGAAGATCCCCTCACTCTCCCATCTTGCAATTGCTTTGTATATGATTTTCTTTTCCCCATCCCTTTGGGGGCTGGAAGGGTGCTTTGGAGGAGTGTGTGTCCATATTTTTGCTGTAAGCATCTTTGCTGCAAGCATTTTGGCCACATAACTAATTAGCCTAAAGGCAATTTTGTCATAAAAGATAAAATCACAAAAAAATAAAATAGGGACATTCATTATAAAGGACATAATTGGGGCGCCTAGGTGGCTCAGTCATTAAGTGTCTGCCTTGGGCTCAGGTCATGATTCCAAGGTCCTGGGATGGAGCCCCATGTAGGGCTCCCTGCTCAGTGGGAAACCTGCTTCTCCCTCTCCCACTCCCCCTGCTTGTTTCCTCTCTCGCTTTATCTCTCTCTATCAAATAATAAATAAAATATTTTTTTAAAAAGTTCTCATCACCAGGAAAAACATTTTTTTTAAAAGGATATAATTAAAAATGAATAGGGGCGCCTGGGTGGCTCAGTGGGTTAAAGCCTCTGCCTTTGGCTCGGGTCATGATCCCAGGGGCCTGGGATCGAGCCCTGAATCAGGCTCTCTGCTCAGTGGGGAGCCTGCTTCTTCCTCTCTCTCTGCCTGCCTCTCTGCCTCCTTGTAATTTCTGTCTGTCAAATAAATAAATAAATCTTTTTTAAAAAATGAATAACAAAATTAAAAGGATCTTATGGCAAAATAAGAAATATATGAATACATTTAAAATGCATAGTGTAGATTCATGGCCATGCTGTGTAAATAACTTGATTTTATTTTGTGGATTATACCTAAACATTTGTCTTCAAAGTCTTTCATTCACAATATTATATATATATTTTTTGCTTGTTGATTCATCTCACTGAACATCAAATGTTTTTTGCTAAAATTTCTTCCTTCATGAAGAGAGGTATCAGTTTCCAAAGAGTAGGGTGCATATCTGTAATTGAACTTTGTGTTGCATTGTGAAAGCCTTCTACACTATTGTTTGTTCTTGGCATATTGCCAAATGTCCATTATAGATATTACAAAATTCTATGGGAAATGTGGGTTCAAAACTCTGTGCCACTGTATAGTCCATTATGAGTGCTGAGATTCATACAATGTAAAAACGGGAGTACTGCATTAATGGAGAAATGAGACCAAACTCAACCAGTGGAATGAAACCAACAAACTGTCAAACCAAACAATCAACTACTTACCTTTTCTTTTGTGTGACAATATTGCTTTACAGCCAATTAGTTATGTGACAAAGATGCTTGTGGCAAAATTACCTAAAACCAGGGGGTGATGGCAAAAGTGAAGATAATTGGAAATTGGTTATGGGAAGTTTTGTCCTAAGCACACCATTTCTGAATTATTAAATTGGGGACAGGAAGGGGTAAGTGAGGGAAGCTTGGCATTCAGAGGTAGAAAGAAACATGATCCTTGGGGCGCCTGGGTGGCTCAGTGGGTTAAGCCGCTGCCTTTGGCTCGGGTCATGATCTCAGGGTCCTGGGATCGAGTCCCGCATCGGGCTCTCTGCTCAGCAGGGAGCCTGCTTCCCTCTCTCTCTCTGCCTGCCTCTCCATCTACTTGTGATTTCTCTCTGTCAAATAAATAAATAAAATCTTAAAAAAAAAAAAAAAAGAAACATGATCCTTCTCTAAAGACCCCTGCTCTCTGGCCCCCAGCACTGCTGGTTAGGGAAACTTCCTGAGGAAATGTCACGTGACCTCAGCTTTGGTATGGAGTAAAGGAGGGTGCAAAGGTCATTCTAGACCCAGGGGAGATAGTAGCTGCTCTCTTTGCCTCATTGTCTCATGGTTGGGAGTGAGGGTGGTCACTCCTAGG
This sequence comes from Mustela nigripes, assembly GCF_022355385.1. Taxonomy (NCBI): domain Eukaryota; kingdom Metazoa; phylum Chordata; class Mammalia; order Carnivora; family Mustelidae; genus Mustela; species Mustela nigripes. The sequence continues at coordinate 50,326,091 of NC_081557.1, read as the reverse complement.
TATCACTGCTTCTCTCTCTGCGACTATTCTGTTTGGCTTTGCCTTAATCATAGTTTCTACTTCCTCGTGGTTTAAACACAGCCATAAGTTACTGGAGCTCATCTACAACACTACCTTCAAATTTTCCCACATCGTTACAGATGCTCTTAACAATTCTCCATTCTGTAATTCCTAAATGGTTGAGCCTGGTTTGCTAAGCTTATCTTAGGAGCTGGTCTTTTAAATTTAGGTTATCAGGGCACCCGGTTGGCTCAGCTGGTTAAGTGTCTGACTCTTGATTTTGGATTAGGTCAAGGTCTCGGGGTCATGAGATGGAGCCCAACATTGGGCTTTGTGCTGGGTGTGGAACCTGCTGAAGATTCTCCCTTTGACCTTTCCCCCCCAAACAAACAAACAAACAAATCTACCTCAGAGTATCATTATCTTTTTCAGGATACTGGGCAACCATGGACAGTTTTCTTGGACAGGTGCTCCTTTACTCATTCCTAAGTCACTCACTGAATGAATTCCTTCTATGAGCCCACTATGTATATATGAATACAGTAGAATACAAGATGCTCAGAAACAGAGTTAGACTAGGGGTCCACAACATCTAGATGGGCCTTCAGAGGGGAGTAGATCACCCAGGGACAGAGCAGAAGGCAGAATCCTAGGGAACATCAGCAGATAAGAACACACAAAGAAGAAGAGGCCTAAAAACCAAACTGAGGGAGAAGAGGAGCACTGGAAGGGCTCAGTGTGGAAACAAAAGATGTGATTTTGAAGGAGGTAGTTTGCAACAGTGTCAAATGCTTCCCTGAAATGGTGTTGGGTAGGGGTTGAGAGGAAAGCATTGGATTTGGCAATCAGGAGGCTTCCAATGACACGGGCCCCAGAAGCAAGAGGCACAAAAGCCAGATGACAGTGAGTTAGGAGGGAGGAAAAGTAAGAAGAGGAACTAAAGATGGAGGGTAAGGACAACTCTGGCCAACTTACCATGTGGAAATGAAAAGATGGTTGGGAGTGAGGGTGGTCATGAACTTCACAACATATCTACCCAAGAAATAGGGGTGGGAGGTGATGGAGGACATTTGTCTTAAAAAAAAGTATGACAGGCGTTCTGGGGTCTTTTCCATCTGGACCATCCTCAGTAGGGATCCCCCAGAAACTTCAGACCAGAATCTGCAGGAGGGCATATGGTAGATCCTCAGTTCCCATGGAATGGAAATTCCTTGAAGCTTTTTCATCCCTGAATTCCCAGCACCCAGAGTGGCCACAGCTGGCACAGGGGAGGCCTTTAGCAAATATGCATTGACTGGTAACTGAATGGCCGAATGAATCAATGGATGGATAAAAGTGAATTAAATATTGTTCTATTCTATAATCCTCTTATGTTGATCCACAAAATATTGTTTGTGGAAGGTGTTGTCTACCTTCCCTTCCACCATTCAAAGTATTACATAGTCTGTTATCACAGTGAGCATTGCTGATAAACTAACTGGGAAAATCCAGCTTCCTTCAGAGGCCCAGTGAACAGAAATGACGTGGGTTGCGGGGGAGGCACTTTTACGGGCATAAGTTAGGACCAAGCATAGATCCTAAACATTCTTGAGAGCTGCAAAGAGTACTGCTGCTGGAGACCCCAAAGGGAGGCTTCATACATTCCTATATATATAAACTTCATACACAATGTTTTATCTAGTAATTTTTATCTAGTAAATACTCCATGGATTGACTAATTTGAATAATCTTACTTTTCAATATTTTCTTCTAAGACTCTGGAGTAAAAACAAAATTAAGAGGTAAACTTTACCCAAACAAATTATCCTCATTTCCCCTTTCTCTGTCCATGAGGAGATGACTCCATCACACCTTTGATTTCTCTGTACCTGTTCAATTTCAGGACATCCTTTTCATTGGTCTGCTTTCCTTAACTTGTTTTTCTGCTTATTAAGGAAATTCACATTCATCTTCATCTTCTCCAGCCTAATTTCCACTCTAATCTTGTATCATGGACCATCATTAACACAAGTTCCAGGATAATATTTATATTTCTTTTGTTAGAAAGATGGGGGTGGGGGGGATCAGAGGGAAAGTGGGAGAGAGAGAATCCCAAGCAGATTCCATGCCCAGCTCATTAGTCTTTCATTGTTACGTTAACTATTATGTTAGCTGTATCTCCTAGATACCCTTTATCAAATTTGTGGTGTTCTATCCTGTTTATAGATTGTTGAGAGTTTTATTAGAAATGCTTGATCTCACAACCAGATCATGACCTGCGTGGAAATCAAGAGTTGGGTGCTGGAGTGCCTGGGTGGCTCAGTGGGTTAAGCCTCTGCCTTCAGCTCAGGTCATGATCTCAGTGTCCTGAGATTAAGCCCTGCATTGGGCTCTCTGCTTGGCAGGGAGCCTGCTTCCCCCTCTCTCTCTGCCTGCCTCTCTGCCCACTTGTGATCCTTCTCTCTCTCTGTCAAATAAATAATAAAATCTTAAAAAAAAAAAAAAGAGTTGGATGCTTAACCAACTTTGTCACCCAGGTGCCTACCCCCAGGTTGATGTTTCTAAAACACAGATCTGATGATATTACCCGCCACTTAAAACAGTAACCCAGGGGTGCCTGGGTGGCTCAGTGGGTTAAGGCCTCTGCCTGCAGCTCAGGTCATGATCTCAGCGTCCTGGGATCGAGCCCTGCATTGGGCTATCTGCTCAGCAGGGAGCCTGCTTCTTCCTCTCCCTCTGCCTGCCTCTCTGCCTATTTGTGATCTCTCTCTGTGTGTCAAATAAATACATAAAATCTTAAAAAAAAAAACCCCAATAACCCAATTTTAGAATGCTTTCATCACCCTCAAAATATTCCTATGTGCCTTCATTCCCCACTTATATAATGAATCCCTGTTCCTATCCCCGACTCCAGGTAACCACTCATCTGTTCTCTGTCTTTATAATTTTGTCTTTTCATATAGATGGGTCCTATAATGTTAGTTATTTGTGTATGGATTCTTTATGGGCTGAATTGTGTCCCCCCTCCAAACCCAACCAGATATTGAAGTCCTAACCCCCAGTACCTCGGAATGGTTTTTAAAGAGGTAATTAAGTTTAAATGGGGTTATTAGGGTGGACCTTAATCCAGTAAGACTGGTATCTGTGTAAGAAGAGTAAATTCAGACAACAGACACAACTAGAGGAAAGACCAAGTGAAAACACAGGCTCAGCAGAACTGCCTCATGGGAGGAACCACTCTTCAGATGGGTACACTACAGATGGAAAAGTTGAAGTCCCAGATGTTTAGTGACTTTTTCCAAGCTCACACACCAGAAAATAACTGAATGTGGGACTTACATTGGGACTTCTTAACCCCCATTCAGCCTAGAATTCCTGATAGACTCCTGGGGGAGAAGGCTGGGTACAGGGAAGGGCATTCAGTGTCCACACGGTGACAGAGTGGCTTGTGTCTGGTATCATTATGAAGCCAAAATTGGCTGGAGTTAATGAATGACCAAACCAAAGTTTTATAAAAATTAATCTGGTAGCATAAAATGTCACTCATTCGTGGACTTTGGTAATTCCGCCCCTTAGCCCTTGTCCCCATTCCCAGAGTTTTGCAACAGCCTCCAATTTCCTTTGGTATCTCCTGCTCCTTTCTCCTTTCCCCACATCCTTCTCTAGCCACACTTTGGGCTCTGTGCCAGTACATCCCTCATGCTTACCAGAGCACAGATTCTATTCATGGATTTTATCCAGGAGCTGGCTAGGCAGCTTCTGGGTATTGGGAAGAAAGACCTCCCTGTACCTTAGACACTCATTCATAAAACAAGGGGTCCAGAACTAAAGCCTTCCAGATCTGACCCTTTCAGAGGGTAGTGCTCAAACCCTAATAAAGGACTGGCAGGGGCACCTGGGTGGCTCAGTGGGTTAAGCCTCTGCCTTCAGCTCAGGTCCTGATCTCAGGGTCCTGGGATCGAGCCCTGCATCGGGCTCTCTGCTTGGCAGGGAGCCTGCTCCCCCACCCCTGCCTGCCTCTCTGCCTACTTGTGATGTCTGTCTGTCAAATAAATAAATAAAATCTTTAAAAAAAAAAAAAGGCCTGGCAGATATGGACAGTCCATGAGCCGCAGATGGCAGAGTCACCGTTCCTTTGTCATCTCCCATTAGGAGGCGCTGGTGCTCCTTCTCACAGGAAGAGTAACACTGACTAGGATCTCAACACTAATTACAAAACACTAGGAAAGTCAATCTTTAAATTGAATTTATTGCCAATTTAAAGAACAGGGGATTTCACATTAAAAATCAGATTTCTGGTCTTATTTATTAATTCAAGCATCTAGCTAACATCTGCCAAGGACATTTTGCCATTGGTCCAAGTACTTGCTGTGTTATTTTTCTTAAACCCTTTTTCTTATAAGTGAAATATTTCTTGGCCATGTATTCAATAGAAGGAAGAAAGAGCTAGATTGGGAGGACCACAAGTTTCAGAAAAAGAGAGGGAAAGAGCTGAGTTTTTGTGAAAATGAAGCAAGCACAGTGTTGTCTTGGGTTGAAAGTATGTGACCTGAAATGCTATTATGAAAATAAAGCAATATAAGAATGAAGATGACTGTGGAAAAGATGCAAGATGAAAAGGCAACAAAATGACGAAAACATCAACAGGATTTATTCTTCTTAAAGCAGATAAATGTTGCTGCTGTAAACTGTAATTAAGAGCGAATAGATTATAACCGAGAAAAATAGAACAGAATAAGTAAAACAGTAGCACCTTACAGAGGCTGTAGGTGCTTGAGATTCTGTCTAATTCAACCTCTTCCCCCAGGATCCTTCCCCTCTTCTATGGATGGGCTCGCTGACGCTCAGAGACATTAGGAACACTGTCCAAGGTCACAAAGGAAGGAAGTGGCAAAACTGGGAATACAAATCATGTCTTTGGACTCTATTATCCTCTGCTTCTTCCATATATCCTCTGACCACAGAGCTTGACAAACACTTGTTGACTTGATGAAAGGAAGCATAGTACAAAGGGGGAATTTAAATTGTGATGGGAAGTCCTAGATTTTAGTCCTAGATGTGCCACTGACTGGCAAGTCACTTTCTCCCTTTGGATCTCAATATCTCCATTAAACTATAGAGAAAGCTCAACTTGAGACTTAGAAGTGTATCACAGTAGCCAACAATAACCCTTTTGTTCTGGGCTTAAGAACTTGGTCTCAAAGGAAAAGGAATAAAAAGCCTCATGGTTATAAATAACAGAAGTCAACACTGGCTGATTTGAATAAGAAATAAATTTGTTAGAATGATCTTCTATAGCTCATAGAGTCACCAGAAAGCCTGAAGAATTAGGCTCAAAAAATTGACTGAAAATGAAAGCATATATCCACACAGACACTTGTACACAGATGTTTATAGTGGTATTATTCATAATGGTCAAAAAGTAGAAAAGGCCCAAATGTCTATCAACTGTCGACAGAATAAACAAGATCTGGAACACAGTAGAATATTATTCAGTCATAAAAAAATGAAGCGCTAACACAAGATACTGCATGGATGAAACTTGAAAAAATTGTGCTAAATGAAACAAGCCAGTCACAACTAACTATATACTATGTGATTCCATTTATATGAAAGGAATAGGGAAATCTATAGGGATTTCTATAGGGATATAGAATAGGGAATAGGGAAATCTATAGACAGAAAGTGGATTAGCAGTTGCTCAAGGCTGGGGACAGGCATAGGGAGGGAGAAGCAGGAGGGGTGGGAGTGATAACTAAAGAGAATGAGGTTTCTTTTAGAGATGATAAAAATGTCCTAAAATTGTCTATGGTGATAGCTGCACACATCAGAGAATCATCTAGAAAATGAATTGTATATTTTAAATGGATGAATTGTATAGTATATGAATTATATCTCAATAAAAGTATTAGAATAATTGGCAGAAGCAAAGGAAGTTAAGGCAGGAACAACCTCATCCCTAACCTACCATGTTACAGAACTAATTCAGTAAGGGCACCATTGCTCTCTACCCCTGCCCTGAACACTGGACCCCAAGGCCACCACTCACTCTGCTGGCCTTGCTGCCCTGAAACCTGGATGTTGCTGCCCCAGCCCCCACCACTGCCAAAGTCCATCATCCCTGCTTCTTTGCAGTACAAGTGTCTTATTCTAAGTTCTAGGAGAATGTACCTGATTAATAGGCTCTAAATCAATATGCATATCCTAGCTGAAAGGAAGAGCTGGAAAGCAAATTTCTAGCCTTTTTTACTTCTATAATAGGGAGACAAGATCTGCCTTTCTCCAAGAATCCTAAGGTGGAGAATTCTCCAAATATAAGAAAGGGGTTTAGAGTTGGGCAAGTAGGCAAACCAACCAACAAAACAACAGACAAAAATAAAAAACCAGGCCTCTAGGGACGCCTAGGTGGCTCAGTTGGTTAAGCAGCTGCCTTCGGCTCAGGTCATGATCCCAGCGTCCTGGGATTGAGTCCCACATCGGGCTCCTTGCTCAGCGGGGAGCCCGCTTCTCCCTCTGCCTCTGCCTGCCATTCTGTCTGCCTGTGCTCGCTCTCCCCACCCCTCTCTGATAAATAAATAAAATCTTTAAAAAAAAAAAATCAGGCCTCTAGACATATATCTAATCCCAGTTAAAATGCAAATATATCAATTAAACTATCCTTCAAATATTCATTCGTTTATGCCTGCAGTCACTGTAAACACTTGCCAAGTACCTAAAAACTCTTTTGAGGGCCCTATGCTAAGCCCTGTAGAATCAGAAACAAATAAAACATTGACCTTGCACTCAAGTAGCAAGCAGAAGAAAAAATGGAGGGTTATGGGACCCAGGCTTAAAGTTTAAGGAGGGAAACGGGCACAAATAATGGATTGGTCAATTCTCCGTGGGATAAAGGTTAGAAAGTCTTTGCAGAGGAGAATCTTTGAAGAGAAACTCAAAAGGTGGGTTGGTAAAAATAATAATAATAATAACAATAATTAATTAATTAAATTAGAATTTTAAAAAGTGGGTTGGTGCCTTGCTAAGCAGAACAAGGGAAATCAAGGCATGGACTAGCCAAGTATATTAGAGGAAACCATGGGCAACACTATGGTATAGGCTTGGGGTGTGAGAACACACAGCAAGAGAGGGGCTGGACAAGTCCCCAAGGGCCAGATCATAAGGGGCCATAGAGTTCAGACTTCCCTCTTTTTCGTAGAGAGCTATTGATGGATATTTTATCTCAAAATATCACTTGGGTACTGTGTAGAGGATGAACTGGAAGAGACATTTGCAAAGAGCTCAGTGAGCAGGTAGCTGCTATAGTCTAGACGTTACTGATAGCAAAGAACTAGGGTGGTAGCAGTGGCAATGGACAGGGACAGAAATGGAGATGAGCAAGGAGAAATTGAATAGACCTTGTCAGAACAGCTTAAGTGAGAACAGGACCCTGATAACCAACTCTCCCATCTACACATTCACTCACTCAACCCCCAACATGTACTGATGTAAATGCTAGGGGTGCAGCAATGCCTCCTGCTTTCAAGGGGCTTTGTTTAGAAAGAACAGGCATCTCAATAGATAGTTATAAGGAGCTCAGTGGCTGTAGGGAGACTGCTGGCTAGAAGATGCTATGGGAGCATTGTGACTAGGGATTTCAGGGAGGACTTCACACAGGTTTGAGACTTTTTTTTTTTTAAAGACCAAAAGGAGTTAGCCAAAAAGAAAAAGTTGGAAAAGAGGTGTTGCAGGTGGAGAGAAGAGCACATATAGGACCATGAAAAGCTGCCTTGCAGATCTCCAACTATAGGAGTATAATAGACCAAAGGCCCCATGTAGAATCCACCACCTGTTTGTGCTGATACCACACCACCTTTGAGCGGCTACCATCCAAGCACTGTGTGTAGCAGGGAGACTAAGCAAACATATTCCTGAGGGACACAGACTCCTCTGACAATGAACTCTGGCTTCATGACAGCTCAAACTTCTTTAGAAGTTGTCTAGGATACTTTCTACCCAAACTTCCCTCCCTTTCTGCTTACTTAGGGTCAGAATTTCATGGAGGGTTTATGGTTCAACCAACCTCTCCTTTCTCATTTTTCTTTTTCCCACATGTTGTTATATGAGCAAAATCCTCGCATGTTTAATCTCCTCTTGGCTCTGCTTCTTGGAAGACCTGCATTAATACATCTGTGTAAAAGCACAAATTTTTTTAAGAACTCTGGACTCCATTCTGGATGAATTCACAACAGCTGGGATACCTTTAGTATGGTCTATTGAGACAAAATAAAATTTGGAGTTTGGGGTGGTTGGTCTAGAGTTACAGAGAAAGTGGAGAAGGGACGGGTTAACAAACACGTAATTATTTTGGGCTGCGGAGTTTTAGGACATTTTCATGTTTGGAGAGGTCCCATCTTATGAGATACACAGAGTCAGCTTCCCATTATAGAAACTGAAAATGCCAAACTCACTTGCCCAGAAACCCCCTCAACTAAAGCATGGCACATGACCCAAGCCTGGCCAGTCAGATGGACCTGCCTTAGGCCAACCTTGAACTAGAAGCTAGTGAGGCAAAGAAGCAGGGGTGTGCAGAATCAGTGTGAGCCATGGCTGGCAGCAGAGGCAGCAGCTGAAGTGGCAGAGTCCAGAATCTGGCATTGGTCATCTTGATGTGCAGGCAGTGGAACTCACTCCCTGCAACAGTGGCTGTCATGTTTACTGGGCCAGGTCTATATGGTGAATTGGGGAGTTCATCCTGGGGTGAAAGCTTCTCTGGCCCTCCAGGAAATTGTGAGCAACCTAACATCCCTTCAACAATTCCTTTTCTGTTTTTTGTTTTAAAGATTTATTTATTTTTATTTTAGAGTGCCCTAAAATATGCATGAGCAAAGTGGGGGGAAGGGCAGAGGGAAAGGGAGAGAGAAAATTTCAAGCAGACTCCTCACTGAGTGGGGAGCCCAACATGGAGTTCAATCCCAGGACCCTGAGACCATGACCCGTGCTGAAATCAAAGCCAGAGGCTGAACCAACAGAGCCACCCAGGTGCCTTTCCTTTTCTATTTAAATAAGACAGAATGTGGTTCCTGTTTACAGCAAAGAATCCTTTTTATAAAGGTAAGAAATGCGACCTATCACCAGCCTCTGTGGACAAGGATGGAGAAGGATAATAGGACAGTGTGATATGACGTGAAAACCCTTAAGCTCTGCAGCCAAGGGACTTAATCTGTATCCTAGCCCTTCCCTTACGCATCAGTTAGTGCAGGCTGCTGTAACAAAAAACGTTAGACTGGTGGGTTTAAAAAAACCTTGACTTCTCACAGTTCTGGAAGCTGAGCAGTCCAATGAGAGCCTCTTTCTGGTTTGCAGACCTCTTTCTGGTTTGCAGATTGCCACCTTCTTGTGGCATTCTCACACGACACAGAGAGAAAGAGTTCTAGTCTCTTCTTGTCAGGGTACTAATCCTTCCTAAGAAGCTTCACCCTTATGATCTCATCTAAACCTATTTACCTCCCAAAGGCTCCACCTCCAAATGCCATCACAATGGGGATTAGGATTTCAACATATGAACTGGTGGGGGGGGGGGGCAAATTGAGTCCATAGCAACCTATTATTAGCCAAGCTCTTTCTGAGCTTCAGTTATCTTACCTATAAAATAGGGATACTGAGTTTTACCTCCTTCGGAGGGATGCTGTAAAGATTACATGAGAAAATAGGTATGAAAATGCCTTGCAAATATAAAATGAACTTTATGAATGCTTATAAATTCTCTTAACAGTGCTTAACACAAGGTAGGGCAAACAGAAGGTCTCTTTAAATGTTTGAAGTAAGGGGGTGCCTGGGTGGCTAAGTCAGTTAAGCTTCTGACTATTGATTTCAGCTCAGGTCAGGATCTCAGGGCCCTGAGATTGACCCCCTGCCTTGAGCCCCGCCTAGGGCTCCCAGCTCAGCGGGCAGTCTCCTTGAGGATTCTCTTCTTCTCCCTGTCCCTCCACCCCTCCACCCACTCCACACTGGGGTGTGCTCTCTCTCTAAAATAAACAAACAAATAAACAAATCTTTAAAAAGAAAGCCGCTGCCTTCGGCTCAGGTCATGATCTCAGGGTCTTGGGATCGAGTCCCATATCGGGCTCTCTACTCAGCAGGGAGCCTGCTTCCTCCTCTCTCTCTGCCTGTCTCTCTGCCTGCTTGTGATCTCTGTCTGTCAAATAAATATATAAAATCTTTAAAAAAA